>NC_053022.1:410386416-410563215 GCF_003073215.2 Triticum urartu | reverse complement strand
ATAAGTCATACAAGCATCGTATTACAAGCCAGGGGCCTCGAGGGCTCGAATACAAGAGCTCGATCATAGACGAGTCAGCGGAAGCAACAATATCTGAGTACAGACATAAGTTAAACAAGTTCTCCTGGTCTCCAACATCTGGTTGCGACAACCAGGTAGAAGGGATAGAGGGAAAGGAAGGAGAAAGCAACCGTGAGTACTCATCCAAAGTACTCGCAAGCAAGGAGCTACACTACATATGCATGGGTAAATGTATAAAGGGCCATATCGGTGGACTGAACTGCAGAAAGCCAGAATAAGAGGGGGATAGCTAATCCTGTCGAAGACTACGCTTCTGGCCACCTCCATCTTGCAGCATGTAGAAGAGAGTAGACTGAAGTCCTCCAAGTAGCATCGCATAGCATAACCCTAACCGATGATCCTCCCCTCATCGCCCTGTGAGAGAGCGATCACCGGTTGTATCTGGCACTTGGAAGGGTGTGTTTTATTAAGTATCCGGTTCTAGTTGTCATAAGGTCAAGGTACAACTCCAAGTCGTCCTGTTACCGAAGATCACGGCTATTCGAATAGATTAACTTCCCTGCAGGGGTGCACCACATATCCCAACACGCTCGATCCCATTTGGCCGGACACACTTTCCTGGGTCATGCCCGGCCTCGGAAGATTAACACGTCGCAGCCCCACCTAGGCACAACAGAGAGGTCAGCACGCCGGTCTAAATCCTATGGCGCAGGGGTCTGGGCCCATCGCCCTTTGCACACCTGCACGTTGCGAACGCGGCCGGAAGCAGAACTAGCCCCCTTAATACAAGAGCAGGCTTTACGGTTCAATCCGGCGCGCGCCACTCAGTCGCTGACGTCACGAAGGCTTCGGCTGATACCATGACGTCGAGTGCCCATAACTGTCCCCGCGTAGATGGTTAGTGCGTATAGGCCAGTAGCCAGACTCAGATCAAATACCAAGATCTCGTTAAACGTGTTAAGTATTTGCGAACGCCGACCAGGGCCAGGCCCACCTCTCTCCTAGGTGGTCTCAACCTGCCCTGTCGCTCCGCCTCAAAGTAACAGTCGGGGGCCGTCGGGAACCCATGCCCACCACTACCTGGATGGAGCCACCTGCCCCTTCAGCCCCCATCTCCGAACGTATCATAAGTAATGTAACAGTATAAGTATATAGCATATGCCGTGATCACCTCCCGAAGTGATCACGGCCCAGTAGTATAGCATGGCAGACGGACAAGAGTGTAGGGCCACTGATGGAACACTAGCATCCTATACTAAGCATTAGGATAACAGGTAAAGGTAACAACAGTAGTAGCAAGGACAGGCTATGCATCATAATAGGATTAACGGAAAGCAGTAACATGCTACACTACTCTAATGCAAGCAGTATAGAGAAGAGTAGGCGATATCTGGTGATCAAAGGGGGGAGCTTTCCTGGTTGCTCTGGCAAGAAGGAGGGGTCATCTTCGATGTAGTCGAACACACGAACATCGGCAACGGTCTCGAAGTCTACCGGAAAGGAGTAACGGAGGGGGAACACAATAAATAACAGAGCAATCAAATGTAACACAAAGCAAGACGCGGCACTACGTTGTGCTAGGGGTGACCTAACGTAGGGATAGGCGATACCCGCGAAGAGGGGAAATATCCGGGAAAGTATTCCCGGTGTTTCACGATTCCGGACAGATGAACCGGAGGTGAAATGTTGCAGGTTTCCTATGCTAGGGATGTGTGGCGGACGAACGGGCCACGTATCTGGATTCGTCTCGTCGTTCTGAGCAACTTTCATGTACAAAGTTTTTCCATCGAAGTTACGGCTAATTTTTTATAATTTTCCAAAGTTTTATCAATATTCTAGAATTTTGTGTTTAATTTAAATCCGAATTGACCAAGTCAATGTGACTAGTCAAAAGGAGAGGTGGTGGCCCACATGTCATGGACATAGGTGTAGATTACTTAGGCTAAATTAATTTAAACTAGGGGGCCACATGGCATTGTTTATATAGACTAATAAGCACTAAATTACATCCTACCTAAACTAGCCCTAATTAATCCTAGCCTAATTAAACCATGGGCCGGCCGGTGGCATAGTCAGCCGTGGGTACACACACGCAACACACATAGCTAGGGGTTACTTTTGTTCCAACAAAGCATTTTGTGATTTTTGTAGGATTTAAACCATGCATCAAATGAATTTGGTCCAGTGGAGTAATATGAAGTTTGTCAAGTGTACATTCTACTCATATTTATTTTTGGCCTGTTAGTAGTTGTTTAACCGGAGTTTAGAGGCTGCCGAGGGGGTTACCCGATGTAATATTTGTAAAGCTAACCATAGTAGTAGCTACAGTAGTTAGTAGTAATAGTAGGTTCAGTAGAGCAGCAGCGTAGTAGTAGGATGCAGCAACAGGTCCATCAGTGGTTAGCAGCGCTTCGGGCAGCAGCAGGCGATGGCGAGGCCACGCACGGGCCCGCGGGCAAGGGTGCGTCGGGCGCGGCTGCGGCGGTCAGCGGCAGGGGGAGGCGCTGCGTGCGGACGAGCAGCAGTAGGTCAGCCGGGCGGCAGAGAAAGCAGCAGCGGCAGCAGAAGGCCATAGTGGGCGGGCGGCGCGGCGTGGTCCCGGCGACCGCGGGCGTGAGCAGAGGTAGGGGCCGATGTGCGCGGGTGTTTGCGGCGACGTGCAAGGGATGAGCGACGCGACGGTCAGAGTGGCGGCAAGGGTGGACCCGGGGCTAGAGGGCGCTGCAAGGCGAGCGGGTGGGCTCGTCGGCCTCCTGGCAGTGCCAGGAGCACACTGCGAACACTGGTTCGGGCAGAGGAGCGCGGGGTACTCGACCCCCGTCGGCCACGGCGGACGGCGGAGTTCGGTGCTCGCGGACGCAGTGATTCGGCATGAATCCGAGGGGGAAGCAAAGGGGAAAGGAAGAAGGGCTCACAGTGAGCCTGTAGATGAGCAAGGTGGGCTCGGGGAGGGCTCGACGTAGCCGGAATCGATGACGAAGTTCGTTGGGGCCGAGGAAGAAGACGACATCATAGGGCTTGATGCAGGGGCTCCCAGCTCCAATAGGTTGATGTGGATGACGAAGCAGTCAACGACGGAGCCGGCAGACGCGGTGGCTTGTTACGGGGTGCTCTGTGGCTACACGTGCGGCATGGCGGCGACGACTGCAGAAGCGTCCATGGCGGGAGAAGATGCAACAACTCGTGGGGGAGGGGAAGAAGATCTCGGAAGTATCCAATGCGTCGATGCTGGCGTTCTTATCCACCCCGCCGCATCTGTAGCGACGCGGGCGACGAGCTGGCGTGGCTGGGACGGCTTCCAGCGCTCGGTCGTGTTTGACAGGTGGAGGAGAGATGAGGAGGGCGTCGCTAGCTGGGTTGGCCGACTCCTATGGACTAGGGCCCAGTTGGACACTAGGATTTGTTCCTTTTCATATTTATTTATTTATTTACTTAGCTACTATTTTGTAATTTCTTTTTACATCAATTACTTTTGTAAAATGTAAAACCTTGTCATATAATTACTATGCATTATTTTACTCTGCCACAAAAGTTTGGGTTCGAAATAATTTATTAAGCTTGAGTTCATATTTAAATGGGATAAAAGGTGTTGTTGGTCCATTGTTTTAATATCGAGAGGCAATTTTATATTTTGCAAAATGTTAATTCTTTCATGACAAATTGTTAGTGAATATTTGCAACCTACCGAACATTTTTGTTTTACCGTTTCCAGAAATAATAATTTGACTTGTTATTTAAAATTTTGAATTGTTTTTGAACCTTCGCGAGATTAATAATAGTAATCGTAATGACGTGGCATCATTAGCAGAGATTCACTGTAGTTTAATTATCCGGGCATCACAATTCTCCTCCACTACAAGAAATCTCGTCCCGAGATTTAAGAGGTAGTGAAAGGGGGAAAGGTTTGGTAACGAATCTAGTGGGTGTTCTTATCCTGGCTTGCTCTTCTCGAAGAGGCCGGTCCAATACATTGATGTATTCATTCCACTGCCTTAGGTTATCGTGATGAAATCGGCATTCTTCCTTCGGGAATTCCAACGTACTTACGAAAGAATAAAGGGTGGGTATTCCGGGAGAACGGACCTCTGCAAGGTTGACTATCTGGTCAATAACATCGGGGAAGGTAGCGGAAAGTAACTCTCGAATTGAAACTTTAAGAAAATATCCAGAGCAATGTAAGGAGGTATCATGGGAAGTTTCAAACGGATAGGAAATCGCTCGATGTCTGAAGCAACATGCGAAAGGGGTCCAAAGCAACGAGATTGAATATTGCGTCGGTTACCAGAATAGATCACTAGGACGGTGGCCCGTGAATTACATATGAGGCCACGCGCGAGGAATAACTTTGGGAATAGGGGTTGTACAGGAGAGTCAGGTTTCGATCCTGTGGAACTGTGGGTTATGGGCCCACCATGTGGTTTTTTTAATAGGAGCAGTGACATCTTGCACGGTCATGATAGCAAGGCATGTCAGAGAGTACCATGCCAGTTATGTCGGCAACAACGTTGGTACCAAGGGCGAGGGACGAAGAGAACCATTTTCCTGCTCGTTGAACGAGGCGGACTAGTAGGCAAAGTTCTCGTCCATCAGTAGTTACCGGAATGTCATCAACAAAAGTAACAGGGTCTTTCTGACAGAATCGTGCACCGAGTTGGTTACATAAGCAGGGAATTGTTACTGCTTAGATCATATTGGTCGCAAGAAAGGTTAAAGAAAACAATGGAAAGGAAAATGTGTTTAAACACATATTTCAGTGGTATATCCTTTCCAAGGATAAGCAGAGCATGATATCCATGACATGATATAATGTAGAAAACTCTTTAGGTAAGGGGAGAGAGATTTCATGGCATTACCCATACAACGGTGTTTGGAGAATTGAGAAGGAAACATTTAGCATTGGGCTTTAAATGTTCTTGTTGAAAATCAGAGTACCATAGACATGCTTCGAGATAGCATTGACATAGTCTTCAAGCAAAGGTCGTACTTTGGATACACCAAGGATTCATCAGGAACAACTTATAGAATAAGTCTTGCAATTTCCTCATGGAAGAATGGATAACCTTGCTAATAAGAAAACTATAACAGTAGGTCCTCCGGCCAGGTGTGCTGGCATGACATCACCTTACCAGGTCATATGAGGATCAATGTTATAACTCTTGAAAGTATGTTCCAACCATCATATCTGACCGAGATTCAGATCTGATCGGTGTTAGGAAACCTCAAACTCAAGATGCCTGAGAAGAAAAGGTGCAAGACAAATTGACGAGACGACATTGTAAGATTCTCGGGAATTGAACTGTGGAAGCAAGTTCCGAATCATGAGTTCATTATTAAATCAAGGATAAAATGAGGAGGTGGCTGATGGAATCAGCGACAATTCATCGAGATTAACAAAAGATGGATTTCCACAATTAAGTGAACAAGGAGATAACATTTGTCAGATCAAATGATATAAGGAAGTATGCTCACGGAAAACATACACAATTAAACATTGGTTGAAAGGTGCGCCCAAAATATGGGTTGGGTTGCATGATCAAATGTTAGAATGGTGATTCAATAATCAATAGTCTAAGAACGAACGGCCGACCATTAACTTCAAAGCAATAGGGTTGCTAGAAGTGCAGAATCCAAACAACACCGTTCACTTGTTGGTACCCCGGTTGGAATCAACACGAGGACCAAGAAAGAATGGTGATGGTGAGAAGTATCACGATACCAAGAATTCTTAAGAGGTGGTGAAATTCTCACAACATTCTTGACATAAAAGATGGTAATACTCCAAGGTAAAGGAGAACAAATGCTGGATAGCAAGGATCTCAAGGTATAACACAAAACACGAACAAGTTTGTGTTGAACGGAAGGCAATCGAGTGGTCGATGATAACACAAATCATCGAGGGCAAGGATGGTATTTCTCATCAGGAATTCAATTGATATCCTTGAGGAGCTCGAAATGTTGATGATGATCATGACAATTTCTGTCGAGAGGTTTCATGGAGATGTAATCGGTCGGCGATGACATCAAGTCAAACGAATGATGAAGCGAAAGGTTATTGGAACCATGGGTGCGACACAAACTTGAAATCAAGTTTGTTGTTTGAGGTGAAACAATAAGACAAGGAAGATCGACGTAAGCTTAGCCCATCATCGAAATTGTGCTCCGGAAAGAAGGACCAGGTAGCACAGTTAAAATTTGGCACGATAATGATATAGCCGAGTAGGCTCGGAATGACGTGATCGAGTTCAGACTCGTAAGTAATGAAGGTTACCAAGAGTTGTTGAATCATAGTGCGGACTCAATTCAGTTGTCGGTGTCCTTGAGGGGTTCTAACAACTGAGAACCCGTTGGAAAAATGGAATCGGCAAGAATATTTAGTTGATGAAGAACTCATAAGAAGTTATGTATCCCATGGTATCCTCGAGATACCAGGGGGTAATACTCGACGACAGATCAAAGTAGAGGTTGGACTGGGGTATTGCTCTGCAGAAGACAAGTGCTTAAACTTGCACGAGAAACGGTACCTAAAAGAGAACATGGTCGAAACCACGATTGCAAAAGGCCAGATCCCAAATATAATATGAACTTATATCAAGGGAGTAATTAATTTAAGAGAAGCTTTAACGATAAGATCTACATCGTGTCCATGGGCATGAACACAAAGTTCAAGGTCGACTCCCACTTCTTCAATGCATAACCTTACATTTACCTCCCCTTTTCGAAGTTGTAGTGTTGAAAAGTTATCTGACAAAGCGTCAGCAGGGTATAACCCGCATAAATTTCGAGGTCACACAAATTAAGGAAGGTATAGGTTCAACCCGTCAGGGTATCGTGGAAACATATACCACAAGCTTTGAGAGTAAATATTACCAGCTCGAAAGCAGAGCATGGTTGGCAAAAGGAGAGGATACAAATTACCATAGGCATTATGTATCGGAGAAAGAACTCACAAGGTGATTAATTATGAAGGACATTGTCGGATAATAATCCAACAGTGGATATGGTGATCCACAATGGAGCTGATGTGAGTATCGATACCCAATCAGAGGAAGAAAGAATGCAAATGCATCATTTTACAGAACATCTGAATAATTCAACGTTTAAATAACAAAGGAATTATGATTTTCAAATCAAGGGATCAGGAGCAAACGCTCTGATCAAGGACGGACAAGTTGAATAGACTTAGGGGTACAATCGATGGCAATCTGATTGGCCAAGGACCAGCTCACGTTTTAAATGACATCTGAGCTGGAAGGATGAATTCTATGATCTGAGTGAGGATTGCGAGAATTCGCAACATATTGAGTCAATGGACTCAAAATGATATTGACAAAGGTTGCCAATAAGATTACTATACTTATGGGATTAACCATAATGCAAGCAAGCAAGAATTTCAGGAGCAATAGGTTGCTCAGGATTTTCGGAAGACCGAATGGTATTTCGAAGAATTTTGTGAACTGCATGAATATCTGGGGATGAGCGGATACTCGATAAATGCGAGTAATTATCCGTAGTGGTATGCATGTGGCAAAGAACTGCAAGGCAGTAGGCACAAAGTATTCTCGGGGTATCTTATAATAACAAGATCGACTGGGAATAAAAGTAAGCATGTCAGGTCTAAATACTTATCCATAGGGATATTTCGGTGGTAGGGAATTGCAAAAGCAATGGCATAAGGTTTCGGGAGAACATCGGAGAGTATTGTCAGAATCTTCTGTTGAAGCAGTCGATCATCTGTAATGAAGGGGCTCTTCGGCAGGAAGTGGTAACGAGAACCTAGAGTTAGATTTTAGCAAAATCATTTAACCCGAGTAGGAGAGAGTCAGAATCCCAGAGTATAGACGAGGAATAAAAGATCCTAATACCACCCGGATGGCGACGTGGGCCCTTAAGGCACACAGCCATGTTAGTAAAAGTTTTGCAATGTCTAGACTCGACTTTGGCCAAGGAGTGTGGAAGGGGGATTCCTACAGGCAGTCGGCTCTGATACCAACTTGTGACGCCCCCGATTCAATCGTACACTAATCATACACGCAAACGTGTACGATCAAGATCAGGGACTCACGAGAAGATATCACAACACAACTCTACAAATAAAATAAGTCATACAAGCATCATATTACAAGCCAGGGGCCTCGAGGCCTCGAATACAAGAGCTCGATCATAGACGAGTCAGCAGAAGCAACAATATCTGAGTACAGACATATGTTAAACAAGTTTCCATAAGATGGCTAGCACAAACTGGGATACAGATCGAAAGAGGCGCAAGCCTCCTGCCTGGGATCCTCCTAACTACTCCTGGTCGTCATCAGCGGGCAGCACGTAGTAGTAGGCACCTCCGGTGTAGTAGGAGTCGTCGTCGACGGTGGCGTCTGGCTCCTGGGCTCCAACATCTGGTTGCGACAACCAGGTAGAAGGGATAGAGGGAAAGGAAGGAGAAAGCAACCGTGAGTACTCATCCAAAGTACTCGCAAGCAAGGAGCTACACTACATATGCATGGGTAAATGTGTAAAGGGCCATATCGGTGGACTGAACTGCAGAAAGCCAGAATAAGAGGGGGATAGCTAATCCTGTCGAAGACTACGCTTCTGGCCACCTCCATCTTGCAGCATGTAGAAGAGAGTAGACTGAAGTCCTCCAAGTAGCATCGCATAGCATAACCCTAACCGATGATCCTCCCCTCGTCGCCCTGTGAGAGAGCGATCACCGGTTGTATCTGGCACTTGGAAGGGTGTGTTTTATTAAGTATCCGGTTCTAGTTGTCATAAGGTCAAGGTACAACTCCAAGTCGTCCTGTTACCGAAGATCACGGCTATTCGAATAGATTAACTTCCCTGCAGGGGTGCACCACATATCCCAACATGCTCGATCCCATTTGGCCGGACACACTTTCCTGGGTCATGCCCGGCCTCGGAAGATTAACACATCGCAGCCCTACCTAGGCACAACAGAGAGGTCAGCACGCCGGTCTAAATCCTATGGTGCAGGGGTCTGGGCCCATCACCCTTTGCACACCTGCACGTTGCGAACGCGGCCGGAAGCAGAACTAGCCCCCTTAATACAAGAGCAGGCTTACGGTCCAATCCGGCGCGCGCCACTCAGTCGCTGACGTCACGAAGGCTTCGGATGATACCACGACGTCGAGTGCCCATAACTGTCCCCGCGTAGATGGTTAGTGCGTATAGGCCAGTAGCCAGACTCAGATCAAATACCAAGATCTCGTTAAACGTGTTAAGTATCTGCGAACGCCGACCAGGGCCAGGCCCACCTCTCTCCTAGGTGGTCTCAACCTGCCCTGTCGCTCTGCCTCAAAGTAACAGTCGAGGGCCGTCGGGAACCCAGGCCCACCACTACCTTGATGGAGCCACCTGCCCCTTCAGCCCCCATCTCCGAACAGTATCATAAGTAATGTAACAGTATAAGTATATAGCATATGCCCGTGATCACCTCCCGAAGTGATCACAACCCAGTAGTATAGCATGGCAGACGGACAAGAGTGTAGGGCCACTGATGGAACACTAGCATCCTATACTAAGCATTAGGATAACAGGTAAAGGTAACAACAGTAGTAGCAAGGACAGGCTATGCATCATAATAGGATTAACGGAAAGCAGTAACATGCTACACTACTCTAATGCAAGCAGTATAGAGAAGAGTAGGCGATATCTGGTGATCAAAGGGGGGAGCTTTCCTGGTTGCTCTGGCAAGAAGGAGGGGTCATCTTCGATGTAGTCGAACACACGAACATCGGCAGTGGTCTCGAAGTCTACCGGAAAGGAGTAACGGAGGGGGAACACAATAAATAACAGAGCAAAACATATGCATAGCGTTTCATGACATGACAAGTAGCGGTGCTAGGGGTGCCCTATCGCGGTATGAGGTGATACCGGTGAAGGGGGGAAACATCCGGGAAAGTATCCCCGGTGTTTCGCGTTTTCGCACAGATGAAACAGAGGGGGAAAGTTGCGTGTTCGCTATGCTAGGGATGCGTGGCGGATAAACGGGCTGCGTATTCAAATTTCTCGTCGTTGAATACGCACCGCGCGCGTGCCCCGTGCACGCCTCGCCATCCCACTCGTCGCGCCCGAACGCCCGCAACCCCGCGCTCTCCGTGCGCTCACCGCAACCGCCGCCCTCACTCCCCTGCTTGGCCGCGCGCACTCGCGCGCGCGCCCTCGCCGCGGCCCCCTGTACCGCCCCAGTCATCCCCCCCCCGGTCACCGCGGCTAACGCCCGCCTCCCCTCTTCCCTGCCCGTGGTGGCTGACCAAGGCCGGTCGCCGTTCGGTCCGGCCGCACCTCTCCACGGCCCCGGCGCCCTCCTCCGGTGGCCGCCGCTTCACCACGGCACCGCTCCGCCCGTGGCCTCGCCGTGGCCATGGCCACCCGCGCCTGGCGCCTCCACTGGCTGTGCAGGCGCCCAATCGGGCTACGGGTTGCGCCCGCACCCCCCTGCACACGACGCCCGTTAGACACCTTGGCCCACTGACATGGGGGCCCCAGCCCAGAATGTTTTGTTAAAAAAATAGGAATTAAAAATAATATGTAAAATAAATAAAATAAAAAAATAGATAATAATAATTTGGGAAACAGTATGTACTACTTAACATCAATGACGCGGAAAACGTCCCAGTTAAGTAACACCCTGTGGGACTGCTTTGATTGGCTTGCTGACAGCCGCAGACATATTTCTGGATAATGTATAAATTAATAATCTGATGATGAAATTCTTTTTAAAATAAAGAGGAAATAACCAGTCAGATGGAACTGAAAGTTGCTCAGAACGAACGAATTCGAATACGCAGCCGTTTATCGCCACGCATACCTAGCATCGAACACGCAAAACTTCCCTCCGGTTCCATCTGTCCGAAAACGGCGAAACACCGGGGATACTTTCCCGGATGTTTCCCCCCTTCACCGGTATCACCTCATACCGCGTTAGGGCACCCCTAGCACCGATACTTGTCATGCATGCATCGCTATGCATCTGTTTGCAATATTTATTGTTTCTTCCCCCTCTTCTCTCGCTAGACACCGAGACCGACGCCGCTGCTACCCAGTACGACTACGGTGTTGACGACCCCTCTCTCTTGCCAGAGCAACCAGGCAAGCCCCCCTGTGATCACCAGATATCGCCTACTCTTCTCTATACTGCTTGCATTAGAGTAGTGTAGCATGTTACTGCTTTCCGTTAATCCTATCCTGATGCATAGCCTGTCCTTGCTACTACTGTTGTTACCTTTACCTGCAATCCTAATGCTTAGTATAGGATGCTAGTTTATCATCAGTGGCCCTACATCCTTGTCCGTCTGCCATGCTATACTATCGGGCCGTGATCACTCGGGAGTTGATCACGGGTATATACTATATACTTTATACATGATACATGTGGTGACTAAAGACGGGTCGGCTTGAGGAGCACCCGCGAGTGGATCTTTGAGCGAGCGACAGGGCAGGTTCAGACCACCTAGGAGAGAGGTGGGTGGTCGTGCGGATAAGACAGGGCTGCCGTAATTCAATATTGGTTCCGTCGTTTCTGACAGACTTGGTCTAAATGTCCACACTAGGAGTTGTTTCACATCTGCCGCCTGCGGATTCTCATTTTCTATTAATTTTAAAAAGATGGAATTATCTCATTTCAGGATTTATTTTATTATGCTTTACATTACGAGACATTATCCAGAATAGTATGTTCTAGCTTGCCACTATTAACACATAGTCGCTAGCATAGAACAGTGAAACGAGATCGATGGGATATATCTTGATCTGAGTATAGTGGCCCATAGTCAACAGGGTGGTTCGTATTAGCGCAAACTTAAGCCATCACTACAGCGTGGAACTGTTAGTAGGGTCCCGCATGGTCAGATCAGTTGGTGACTGTGGTTTTTATCTCCGAGCCTAACAAAGGTAGTTCTTAGTACTAAACTAGGTAATAGCGAAGCCTTTACGTGTATTAACTTAAATACTAATAGTTCGTGCATAGTTGTTAAAGTTGTGCCTAATTACGGCGCCGTGTAATTAAACTTATTGCGTTAAAATTCCGTAAGCCCGTTCATTAATTACATTAATTAAATTATGCTATTTAGTTCAAATATAGAATGGAGAGAGATTTCTAAATGCCTTCCGATCTTGCCCTTTATTTATTTACATATTATTTTTAATTCCTGCATTTTTTTTAACAAAACGTCTGGGCTGGGAGCCCCATGTCAGTGGCGCCATAGGCCCTTATCGCTATCGGATCTAACGGGCGTCGTGTGCAGGGGGGTGCGGGCTGCAACCCGTAGCCCGAGTGTGGGCGCCATGCACAGCCAGTGGAGGCGCCGCAGGCGACGGTGGCCATGGCCACGGCGAGGCCCGGGCGGAGCGGTGCCGTGGTGAAGCGCGGGCCACCTGGGAGACGGGGACGCTCCGGGGTAGCCCGTGGAGAGTTTAGCGGCCGGGAGCGAACGGCGGAGTCCGGCCTGACCCTCCCTTGGTTCGCTATAGTGGCTTGGCGTTGCGAATGCTGTTGACTCATTCGAGGACGGGTCCCAGGGAAGATGGGACAGGCGGGCTTTAGCCGACGGGTGAACGCGCGACGCGCGGAGGAAGGAGTGTCCGCCAACAGGGATATCGGGGTGTTGGCGGTATTAAGTTGGAATGCCACCCTGACGCAGGGAAGGTGAAGTTATTCGGAGTGTGTCTTCCGTAAGACGACTTGGAGTAGTTCTATGGTATGGAGGCAACCGTGCAGAAGTACTTAAGGCGAGGGCAATCACACCTGTCCAGTGCCAATCACGGTAGCCCGTCGTCTCCTAGAGGCGAAAGTGGGGCGGGCATCATCGGTAGGGTTATGCTAATCGATGATTGGGGCTCGCACTCTAACAGCAAGGAGGGATTCGCTGAGTACATGCTGCTAAACGGCTGCAGAAACGTATCTTCCGGAAGTAGCGGCTAGTGCTTATGTGCTGTATTCGTCCACGTACTGCCCTTGAAGAGTGATACGCCGCTGCACGTGGATGACGTAGCGTGGTAGACGTCTGGTTGGCGAGGTAGACTGTTGGTATGGGATATCACGGTCTTGCTTGTGCTCCTCTGTCTGTCCCGCAGGTATAACTCTCTACGTCGCTGGGGTGTGAGCGTCCACCAAGTGTGCCAGGAGGGGCAGACAGGCCTACATCTTGCGGACGGCTTCACTACGCACGGAGGTGGCGTTGTGGGTGATGCCGCTGGACCGGCGGGCCGGTAGAGCGATTTAAGAGATGAACCCCAGGCGGCAAACGGGAGTAGCGCCATGGGGGTTTTTGGATCTGGGGCCTCTCGCGCTTGTGTGTCGGTGAAGGTTTAGGCAACTTGTTACTTAAGTCAGGTAATCTCGAAGAAGTTTTGCTTCCGGTCTGTCCGTGATGCGCGCGATCATGGGTTCAGCTATATGATCCGACAGGCGGCCTCGGCCGGGTGCTAGCTCTAATTATGAGCTTGTAGTGCTTTTTTTTGTAGAATTGGTTGTAATTTTATCGTGGTCCGTTTGATCGTACGTTCTGCGTCGGTTTGAGCTGGTTAGTTGTCATTAGGCCGTCCAGGGGGCTCAGGTCGTTGCTCGCGGAGAAGGGCGACTGGATCAACCCGACTGGCTAGGAAATTCCCCCCTTCGCACAACCTGTCTGAGACGCGACAAGTCGATACTTACACGTGTTATACACGGCTGTTAACGCTTAGCCGGCCAACCTCGCCGACAGCGTGAAGCGCCTCGCGATCCTTGATCCTAGCGACAGGGAGGGGGCATGGGGCGAGTGAGCGACGTGGGGTGAGGCGGAACGTCCGGTGGCGACGTAGCCTGGGGGCCGTACTTACCTGGTGGGGGTGAGCTTCGTCGTGATAGGCCTTTTACTCGGGGTGTATCTGTTGAATCGTTTTACTAGCTCCTCACACTAGGATTCCCTGGACCATTGTTCACCCCAGGGATGCCCTTAGTTTCTGGAGTAGTACTTGAAATCCTTCACATTGGTCATGTGGATCCTGTAATGGGCGTTTGTTTGCCAGATTTGGAACCGCGAGGCAGGGGGCGCACACGACGAATGGTGGTGCGGGATATTGCCTGTCTTACCGTTGCATGATGAACCTAGTCCTGTGTATCGCTGCCAGTGGGCTGTCCGCAGGTTGGGCCACGGCCAGAGAGGGCGTTCCTACTTCCTAGTCGTTCATACTCTGTTTGTTGTAGCTATATAGTCAGGTGACTTCTCTATCAGGATTCAGGTACCGTTGCCTCGTCCCTCTTACTTCTCGGGAGTTATTGATACGTCACTTCGTAATCACTGTGCTGCTACTCTACCTTGCTTTATTGTGTGGTGTGGAACGGTATCTACTCTTTTTATTTATAGTGCTCGTGTCTTTTTCACGCATATGTCTGCTTTTGACATTTGCCTTGACACGTCTTCCGTTTTGGATTGAAATTAATCTAGACAGTTTTTATAAAAAGTGTTGCCTGCACCATATTCCTTTGCTAATTTTGGCAACCACCGACACATTTGTTTCAATCTTCTTGAAAACTTTTATTTAACCGGACATAAAATTTAATTTTTAAATGTGAAATTATGACGCCTGGATCTCTGACACGATGGATAAAGCTTGCCGATACGCCACGTTAGAGCTTAAGTCAAACTTGGAGTTATAGCTATCGCAGCGAATACGATTGGGCTTGTCAGTTCAGGCGAGGGAGTTTTCTTATTACCTGACTGCTTCGCTACTCACTGGCCCCGTGATGATTCTTACCATTACACTCGTCGGCGTTTAGCAGAGAGCGTGCGTCCACTAGACAAGGACGATCGTGGCGTCCGGCGGAATGAATGTGTTTGAGTGAAGGTAAACCAGCTCTAGCACAAAGGATATACACCACTCTGTCTAGCCAGCCGTCTACCGGTGCTATCACGATCTGCGTTTCAAGCCGCTGCGTCGACCTGGGGAGGTGTTGCGTTCTCTGCTATCTGTAATCCCCGAACGCTAGACCTGTGCCCCTAGGGCTTCGGTCGGTCTTGTGGCTCGACAGAGTGAGGTAGGTATCATCACGCAGGCGATCCTTCGCGTTCCCAAGTGGCTTCGTCTTCAGAGTGATTCGACCACTGGACTTTGAGGAATTTGATCGCCTTCTGACATGTGCGGCATTCAGCTTGGTCAAGAATGCGGACCGGATGCTCTTTATAAGAGAGGTCCTGTTGCAATTCGAGCACTTCATGATCCACCGCTCTGATTGGATCCTTGAAGCAACGGCGGAGTTGTGACACATGGAACACATCGTGAACCTGAGAAAGGTTCGGCGGAAGCTCCAATTGATATGCTACCTTTCCACGCCTTTCGAGAACAGTGAAGGGACCAATATAGCGGGGAGCTAACTTTCCTTTGATCCCGAAGCGGTGTGCACCCTTCATTGGTGTAACTCGAAGATAAGCCTTTTCGCTAGGTTGATAGGCCATGTCTTGGTGATGACGGTCATACTGACTTTTCTGACGTGACTGAGCAGTCTTGAGATTCTCGCGAATAATGCAAACTTGTTCTTCGGCCTGTTGGATAATATCCGGACCGAAGAGTGGACGCTCCCCAGTTTCTGACCAGTTCAGAGGGGTTCGACACTTTCGTCCATATAGCACTTCGAAGGGGGACATCTTCAGACTAGCTTGATAGCTATTATTATAAGAGAACTCGGCATATGGAAGAGATTCCTCCCATTTCTTGCCGAATGAGATTACACAAGCTCGAAGCATGTCTTCGAGAACTTGGTTGACACGTTCAACCTGTCCTTGCGACTGAGGATGGAACGCAGTACTGAACGATAGATGAGTCCCCATAGCTTCTTGAAAACTCGCCCAAAACCTTGAAGTGAATAAGCTGCCACGGTCTGAACTGATAACCAGTGGGATACCGTGAAGTGAAACAATTCTGGCCATGTAGAGAGTAGCAAGCTGACTAGCGGTGATTGTCTCTTTGACCGCCAGGAAATGGGCAACTTTGGAAAGCCGGTCAATGACGACAAGAATAGCATCATTACCTTTCTGCGATTTGGGAAATCTAGTGACGAAGTCCATCTCAACATGGTCCCATTTCCATTCAGGAATAGAGATAGGTTGCAGAGTTCCAGCAAGCCTTTGATGCTCTGCTTTGATTCGGCGACAAACATCACACTCAGCAACATAACGAGCAATGTCCTGCTTCATATTAGACCACCAGAATCTTTGACGAATATCCTGGTACATCTTTGTACTACCAGGATGGATGGACAGAGGCGTATCATGGGCTTCTTGCATAACCCTTTTAGTCTTATCCAGGTTTTTCTTCGAACATGGTACCACTAGGCGGCCTTTGAAATACAAGGCGCCATCGTCGGCGATCGTGAAGAATGAGGGCTTTCTTTTTTTTAGGTCGCGCTTAATCTTGAGGACTTCATCGTCACATTTCTGTATCCATTTGATGGTTTCCACAAGATCTGGTTTCGCAACCAGGGTATTGAGAGAACCCTTGGAAACAACATGGAGGTTCCGTTTGGGGAAATCTTTGGGAGGGGGAGCGAGTGATCCCGGAGGAACAATATGGAGGTTCAGCCTTCTAAATTCTTCGGCAAGCGAGGGCTGAACTTTGTGGACCTGGAGGTGGTTGTAGTAAGACTTGCGGCTCAAGGCATCAGCCATTACATTAGCCTTGCCGGGGGTATAGGATATACCCACGTCAAAGTCTGCAACAGTCTCCATCCATCTTTGCTGGCGTAGGTTCAAATCTGGCTGAGTAAACAGATACTTCAGACTTTGATGGTCGGTGAAGATCTCGCAACGATTACCGAGAAGGTAATGTCGCCACTGCTTCAGTGCATGAATGACAGCAGCAAGCTCGAGGTCATGAACTGGGTAGTTTTCTTCGTGGGCTCAGTTGACGAGAGGCATAAGCAATCACTCTGCGCTCTTGCATTAGGACACAGCCTAATCCTTGACGGGAAGCGTCGCAGTAAATGACGAAGTCCTTCTTAGTATCAGGTGGAGCAAGTACGGGGACAGAAGTCAACTTGTTTTTGAGCGTCTGGAAACTTTCCTGACACTTGTCTGTCCAGTCGAACTTGACACCCTTATGCAACATATTAGTCAGAGGCCTGGCAATCTTGGAGAAGTTCTCGACGAATCGACGGCAGTAGCTGGCGAGGCCGAGAAAACTTCGGACTTGCTTCACATTCTTCGGAGGAGTCCAATCGAGAATAGCCTGAACTCGTTCAGGGTTGACGGCAATACCATCCTTGGAGATGACATGCCCAAGATAGGTTACTTCGGGGAGCCAGAATTCACACTTGGAATACTTAGCATACAGTTGATGTTCTCGAAGCTTCTCCAGCACAAGACGCAAATGTCCAGCATGTTCTTCCTCGTTCTTGGAAAATACAAGGATATCGTCCAGGTAAACCACGACGAACTTGTCGAGGTAATCCATGAATATATAATTCATCAGACGAGAGAAGGTGGCGGGAGCATTCGTTAAGCCGAATGACATGACGGTGTACTCGTATGACCCATACCGAGTCACGAAGGCGGTTTTTGGGATGTCCTCCTCACGAACACGGATCTGGTGGTAACCCAACCTCAAGTCAAGTTTGGAGAACACTGATGAACCAGCCAGTTGATCATAAAGATCATTGATCCGAGGAAGAGGATATTTATTCTGAATGGTAGCTTGGTTTATAGGACGGTAGTCTTGGACTAATCGGTTTGTCCCATCCTTTTTCTTAACAAAGAGAGAAGGTGCTCCCCAAGGAGAGCAACTTGGGCGAATGAAACCTTTGACAAGAGATTTGTCGATTTCCTCCTTAAGCTCAATGAGTTCATGCGGCGGCATCTTATAGGGTCGTTTAGCTATAGGGGTGGTGCCGGGTTTCAAGTCGATGATGAATTCGACAGCTCTAGCAGGGGGAATCCCTGGAATTTCTTCTGGGAAGACATCTTGGAATTCACGAATGACGGGAATGTTTTCAATGCCCTCGAGTGGTGCAGCGTTCAACGCATTCAAGGCATAAAGTCGTGCCTCGGCGTTCTGAACTAGATGAGCTTGGTAAGCTATTATTTCGTCAGAAGGGTGTAGCAGATGGACGACCTTAGTGGCGCAAACTATAGAAGCAGTATGCGCTTTCAACCAATCCATTCCCAGAATGAGGTCGATGTTAGACGACTTCAGGATAATGGGAGAGGCATAGAATTCCAGCCCTTCGATTTCCACGGGGACATCGATGCCAACCAGTGAGGTTTGACATTGTCCCACGGGGGTTTTTACCAATACCGAAGTGTTCATCTCCTCACATTTAACGTCATGCTTGTATGCAAAATCTTCTGACATGAATGAATGCGATGCCCCTGAATCGAATAAAACAGATGCAGGTACTGAGTTTACGAGGAGTGTACCCATCACGGTAGCAGGCTGGTCTAGAACTTCATTGAGATCAACATGGTTAGCATGAACACGACCATAAGACTTGGCACTGTTGTTGCGAGGCTGGTTGCTTCCACGGCCAGTTGTTGGGAGGGCCAGTTGATTCTGGTTTTGATTGCAATCCCTAGCACGGTGACCTGGCTGACCACACTTGTAGCAGAGGCCATTATTGGGAGTGGGAACAGGAGCTTGTGGTGGTGGAGCTGGAAGTCTTGTCTGCCTAGTTGGAGGAGCAGGCAGACGAGGTGCAGCATAGGACTGCCTTGGGGCAGGTGCATCCGACTGGTACATGCTGTTGGGGATCCATATCTTACGCTTCTGCGAGGACGGGCCCGAAGATGAGCCCATGTCACGGCTGCGCTTGTGAGAGCTCTGGTATTCCTGCAGACCAGTTTCGACATTGATGGCTTTGTTCACCAGAGTGGCGAAATCAGCAAAGTCATGCACTAGAAGTGCGAGCTTGATGTCAGCTTGAAGGCCATCACGGAACTTCTCCTGTCTGCGTGCATCAGTTGCGATGTCTTCTTCAGCATAGCGGGACAAGTCAAGAAACTCCCGCTGGTAAGCTTCCACAGTTTTGTTGCCTTGGGTGAGATTGCGGAACTCACGCTTCTTCCGGTCCATGACTCCCTGAGGAATGAAGCGAGCACGGAAGGCAGCTTGGAAGTCTGGCCAGGCGATGATTGTTCCAGCTGGCAGAGTACGCCTGTGGCTATCCCACCATTGAGCTGCGGGTCCTTTCAGGAAGAAGGAAGCAAAGGTGACATAGCTGGCAGGGGCTACATCAGCAGACTCCATCTCATAGGTGATGTCACGGAGCCAGTCATCAGCATCCAGAGGCTGAGTTGAGCTGCGGTACACGGTTGGGTTGAGGCGCATGAAATCCTGCAGAGTCACTTGGGTTGGCTGCTGGTTCATATTGGGGCGAGGAAACTGAGCCATAATATTCTCCATGAACTGACGGTTCAGCTCAAACTGTTGCATCATCCCAGCCATGTACTCAGGCGGTGGTGGGGCGTTGCCACCACGACCACGACCACCTGGTCTAACCATCCTGCTAATATATAACAGGGGTAGTTCAGTATTGAGAAATGTGCAAAGACGAGAATCATTCATGATGAAACATGCACAACGAAAGCAGCACGATAGACACTACATAGTAGTCGGCATATCTTACAAAAGAGATCATGCATGGAGTTCGTTACACAGAGTTTGGTATATAGACTAAGACATCATAGGCGGCACGCAGGCTCGCGGCGAATGCATCTAACACTAACAAGCAAGTCTACATCAGTCCCATGCGGTACTGCGGAGGTAGCTGTAGCCTGAAAGCTGGTAGTGTGGCATCGGGTACACCACGTCAGCAACCTGGGGTCCGCGGGTACTCTGGTGCAGAACCTGACGCTCAAGTGGCAGAAGAGGACCAAGTGCGGGAGAGTAGCCTCCCACCTCTGGCCAACCGACACCCTGGGGCATCACGGTCCTGGCTGGGTAGATAGCAGAACGCGACAACTCCCCAGATCTGACGAAGGGGTGCAACATCGTCAGAGCACGGTAGAGGTGCTGACGAGTGGTGTACAACTCGTGGCTAAGAGCTCGGTTAGCTCGATCCAGCCCATCAGCATGCAGAACCAGGTTCTGATGGTAGAAGGGCTCTCGGGTGACAGTGGAGTAGGCAGCAGTGTAGTAACCCTCCGCACCAACATCGGATGCGATAGCAATGTGCCTAAAGGGGGAGGTATCCAACTCCTGATACTCTCCACGGAGACGTGTCAGAGCAGCATAAGCAGCATCGTGGACCGCCATATCGATAGTCACTCCAACACCATGAGCAGTGTGCAGCACGGTAGTGGAGTCATACTCCCGAGAGTAGAGGTGGACGATGGCACGGTACTGCTCCTGGTTGAAGTCCTGATACTCCTCATAGACGGTGTACTCAGGGTGCCAGCGATAACCCAGATAGGTCATCATCTCAAGTAACACAGCAGGTGATCCTGAGGCACCAATGGCCGTCGTGTGGCGCACGACCTGCCTCGTGGGTTCCATCTGAAAACAAAGATGTTTTCACAGGAGTCAAATGACAATGTGGATAATGTTCAAGTACTACTCTAAAGAATAACTAGGGCTTATCCAACTTTGGGGTGAACATGGTCACGGGATCCTAGTGTTAGAGTTAGTAAAATCGTTTAACCCGAGTAGAAGAGGGTTCAGAGTCCCAGAGTAAGGATCGAGGAGTAAAAGATCCTAATACCACCCAGATGGCGACGTGGGCCCGTAAGGCACACAGCCATGTTAGTAAAAGGTTTTGTAATGTCTAGACTCGACTTCGGCCAAGGAGTGTGGAAGGGGGATTCCTACAGGCAGTCGGCTCTGATACCAACTTGTGACGCCCCCGATTCAATCGTACACTAACCATACACGCAAACGTGTACGATCAAGATCAGGGACTCACGGGAAGATATCACAACACAACTCTACAAATAAAATAAGTCATACAAGCATCATATTACAAGCCAGGGGCCTCGAGGGCTCGAATACAAGAGCTCGATCATAGACGAGTCAGCGGAAGCAACAATATCTGAGTACAGACATAAGTTAAACAAGTCTGCCTTAAGAAGGCTAGCACAAACTGGGATACAGATCGAAAGAGACGTAGGCCTCCTGCCTGGGATCCTCCTAACTACTCCTGGTCGTCGTCAGCGGGCATCACGTAGTAGTAGGCACCTCCGGAGTAGTAGGAGTCGTCGTCGATGGTGGCGTCTGGCTCCTGGGCTCCAACATCTGGTTGCGACAACCAGGTAGAAGGGATAGGGGGAAAAGAGGGAGAAAGCAACCGTGGAGTACTCATCCAAAGTACTCGCAAGCAAGGAGCTACACTACATATGCATGGGTATCAAATGGAGTAAGGGTATCATATGTGGACTGAACTGCAGAATGCCAGAATAAGAGGGGGATAACTAATCCTTTCGAAGACTACGCTTCTGGCAGCCTCCGTCTTGCAACATGTAGAAGAGAGTAGACTGAAGTCCTCCAAGTAGCATCGCATAGCATAAACCTAACCGATGATCCTCCCCTCGTTGCCCTGTGAGAGAGCGATCACCGGTTGTATCTGGCACTTGGAAGGGTGTGTTTTATTTAGTATCCGGTTCTAGTTGTCATAAGGTCAAGGTACAACTCCAAGTCGTCCTGTTACCGAAGATCACGGCTATTCGAATAGATTAACTTCCCTGCAGGGGTGCACCACATACCCCAACACGCTCGATCCCATTTGGCCGGACACACTTTCCTGGGTCATGCCCGGCCTCGGAAGATCAACACGTCGCAGCCCCACCTAGGCACAACAGAGAGGTCAGCACGCCGGTCTAAACCTAAGCGCACAGGGGTCTGGGCCCATCGCCCTTAGCACACCTGCACGTTGCGTACGCGGCCGGAAGCAGAACTAGCCCCCTTATACAAGAGCAGGCTTACGTTCCAATCCGGCGCGCGCCACTCAGTCACTGACATCACGAAGGCTTCGGCTGATACCACGACGCCGGGATACCCATAACTACTCCCGCGTAGATGGTTAGTGCGTATAGACCAAAAGGCCAACTCAGATCAAATACCCAGATCTCGTTAAGCGTGTTAAGTATCCGCGAACGTTCGACCAGGGCCAGGCCCACCTCTCTCCTAGGTGGTTGGAACCTGCCCTGTCGCTCCGCCTCAAGGATCCACTCGCGGGTGCTCCTCAAGCCGACCCGTCTTTAGTCACCACATGTATCATGTATAAAGTATATAGTATATACCCGTGATCAACTCCCGAGTGATCACGACCCGATAGTATAGCATGGCAGTCGGACAAGGATGTAGGGCCACTGATGAAAAACTAGCATCCTATACTAAGCATTAGGATTGCAGGTAAAGGTAACAACAGTAGTAGCAAGGACAGGCTATGCATCAGTATAGGATTAACGGGAAGCAGTAACATGCTACACTACTCTAATGCAAGCAGTATAGAGAAGAGTAGGCGATATCTGGTGATCAAAGGGGGGGGGCTTGCCTGGTTGCTCTGGCAAGAGAGAGGGGTCGTCAACACCGTAGTCGTACTGGGTAGCAGCGGCGTCGGTCTCGGTGTCTATCGAGAGAAGAGGGGGGAGAAACAATAAATATATAAGCAAGCATATGCATAGTGATGCATGACATGACAAGTAACGATGTTAGAGGTGCCCTACGCGGTATATGTGATACCGGTGAAGGGGGAAAACATCCGGGAAAGTATCCCCGGTGTTTCGCGTTTTCGCACAGATGAAACAGAGGGGGAAAGTTGCGTGTTCGCTATGCTAGGGGTGCGTGGCGGATAAACGGGCCGCGTATTCAAATTCGTCTCGTCGTTCTGAGCAACTTTCATGTACAAAGTTTTTCCATCCGAGCTACGGTTTATTTTATATAAATTTTAAAAGATTTAAATCATTTTTAGGATTTATTTAATTAATTTAATCAACATTATCCAGAATAGTGTCTGCTGACGTCAACATGACGTCAGCATGACGTCAGCAGTTGACAGGTCAACTGACAGGTGGGTCCCGTTCGTCATACTCTGTTTTAATTAACTAACAGTTAATTAGGTTAATTAGTGATTAGGTTAATCTAATTATAATTAATTAACTTAATTAATTCCTTAATTAATTAATTAATTAATTTTATTATTATTATATTTTTTTAATTCTTTTTTTTTTCATTTTGGGCGTGGGCCCCCCTAGTCAGTGGCCCAGGGGGGCTAGCGGGCACAGGGCGTTCGCCCAAATCGACGGGCGAGGAGGACCGGGGCATGGCGGGCGGAGGGCGACGCCGTCCGGGGCAAGACGAGGCCGGCGCGGGCGGAGGCACGCCGGTCAGGGCGAGTGCACGCGAGACGGAGAGAGAGGGAGGGCCGGGGTCGAGGGTGCGGTCGGTGGTGCCGGTGCACGTGCCGAGGCGACCAGGGGGGAAGGGCGCGGCGGCCGCGGCAGGGGAGCCGCACGGGGAAGCGGGGAGGGGCCGGGGGCGGGACGGCCCGGCGCGGGCGACGGTGGCGCCGGAGTGCGTCGAGCGGCGACGGCCGAGGCGACCTAGGGGGAGAGGAGGGCGAAGGGGGGAGCTCACGGGGGTGGGGGGAGTAGGGCAACGGGCAGTGGGCTCGGGGGCGGTCGGGGAAGACCGGACGGAGGAGGACGAGGAGGCGTTCGGGCGGCGTCGGGCGAGGCTGCGGCTCCAGGTGGGGTCGCTTGAGGAAGAGGAGAGGCGCAGGAAGGCCGGGGTGGATCCCCTCGATCCAGATCAAGAGGAGCAGAGAGACCGGCGAGGTTGTTCCGACGAGGGGGGGTCCTGGCGTGGAATCCGGGCGCGGCGGCGAACGCCCCGATCCGAATCTGGATCGGGGAGGGGAGGGGGGGTGGAGCGAGTGGGGGGGGAAGTGGGGCGACTGGGGGCGACGGGATGGGGTTAGGGTTTTCAGGGGGAGGTGAATGGGGGGGTGGCCGGCTGGGCCTTTGCCCAGTTGGGCCTGGTGGTGGCCTGGCCGGCTGGGCCGTCTGGCCCAGTGGGGGGGTCCTTTTATTTTTATTTTTTTTTGGTTTGTTTTCTGTTTTTTGTATTTTCTTTTCTTTATTTATTTTCTTTTCTGTTTTGATTCATTTTAAGTATTTAGGTCTTTTATAAAGGCATGGATCCCACACCATAAATTCCTAGGCATTTATTTGCTCACCCCGAACATTTTGTCTTAAATTTTGAAAAGTTTTTATTCTTTGGTTGATTTTGAATTTGAATTTGAATCAGTTTCGAACTAACACGAGATTAGGAACAGTAACCGAGGTGACGTGGCATCATTAGCAGAGGTTCACTGTAGCTTAATTATCGGGCGTTACACTAAGCTTGGGGATGCCCCGGAAGGCATCCCCTCTTTCGTCTACTTCTATCGGTAACTTTACTTGGAGCTATATTTTTATTCACCACATGATATGTGTTTTGCTTGGAGCGTCTTTTATGATTTGATTCTTTGCTTGTTAGTCTAACACAATCATCCTTGCTGTACACACCTTTTGAGAGAGCCATGCATGATTTGGAATTTGATAGAATACTCTATGTGCTTCACTTATATCTTTTGAGCTTTATAATTTTGCTCTAGTGCTTCACTTATATCATTTAGAGCACGGTGGTGGATTTGTTTTATAGAAACTATTTATCTCTCATGCTTCACTTAGATTATTTTGAGAGTCTTAATAGCATGGTAATTTGCTTAAAATCCTAATATGCTTGGTATGCAAGATTAATAATAAAACTTTCTTACGAGTGTGTTGAATACTAAGAAAAATTTGATGCTTGATGATTGTTTTGAGATATGGAGGTAATAATATCAAAGTCATGCTAGTTGAGTAGTTGTAAAATTGAGAAGTACTTGTGTTGAGGTTTGCAAGTCCCGTAGCATGCACGTATGGTAAACGTTATGCAACAAATTTGAAACATGAGGTGTGTTATTTGATTGTCTTCCTTATGAGTGGCGGTCGGGGACGAGCGATGGTCTTTTCCTACCAATCTATCCCCCTAGGAGCATGCGCGTAGTGCCGAGGATTTTGATGACTTGTAGATTTTTGCAATAAGTATGTGAGTTCTTTATGACTAATGTTGAGTCCATGGATTATACGCAGTCTTACCCTTCCATCCTTGCGAGCCTCTTCGGTACCGTGCATTGCCCTTTCTCACATTGAGAGTCGGTGCAAACTTCGCCGGTGCATCCAAACCCCGTGATGTGATACTCTCACACATAAACCTCCTTATATCTTCCTCAAAACAGCCACCATACCTACCTATTATGGCATTTCCATAGCCATTCCAAGATATATTGCCATGCAACTTTCCATCATTCCGTTCATCATGACACATTCATCATTGTCATATTGCTTAGCATGATCATGTAGTTGACATAGTATTTGTGGCAAAGCCACCATTCATAATTCTTTCATACATGTCACTCTTGGTTCATCGCATATCCCGGTACACCGCCGGAGGCATTCACATAGAGTCATCTTTGTTCTAGTATCGAGTTGTAATCATTGAGTTGTAAATAAATAGAAGTGTGATGATCATCATTATTAGAGCATTGTCCCAGGTGAGGAATAAAAAAGGCCATAAAAAGAGAAGGACCAAAAAAGGCCATAAAAAAGAAAAGGCCCAAAAAAATATGAGAGAAAAAGAGAGAAGGGACAATGTTACTATCCTTTTACCACACTTGTGCTTCAAAGTAGCACCATGATCTTCATAGTAGAGAGTCTCTCATGTTATCACTTTCATATACTAGTGGGAATTTGTCATTATAGAACTTGGCTTGTATATTCCAGCAATGGGCCTCCTCAAGTGCCCTAGGTCTTCATGAGCAAGCAAGTTGGATGCACACCCACTAGTTTCTTTTGTTGAGCTTTCATACATTTATAGCTCTAGTGCATCCGTTGCATGGCAATCCCTACTCCTTGCATTAACATCAATCGGTGGGCATCTCCATAGCCCATTGATTAGCCTCGTTGATGTGAGACTTTCTCCCTTTTTTGTCTTCTCCACATAACCCCCTCATTATATTCTATTCCACCCATAGTGCTATATCCATGGCTCGCGCTTATATATTGCGTGAAAGTTTATAGGTTTGAGATTACTAAAGTATGAAACAATTGCTTGGCTTGTCATCGGGGTTGTGCATGATGATAGCATTCTTGTGTGACAAAAATGAAACATGACTAAACTATATGATTTTGTAGGGATGAACTTTCTTTGGCCATGTTATTTTGAGAAGACATAATTGCTTAGTTAGTATGCTCGAAGTATTATCATTTTTATGTCAATATGAACTTTTGTCTTGAATCTTTCGGATCTGAATATTCATACCATAATTAAGAAGAATTACATTAAAATTATGCCAAGTAGCACTCCGCATCAAAAATTCTGTTTTTATCATTTACCTACTCGAGGACGAGCAGGAATTAAGCTTGGGGATGCTTGATACGTCTCCAACGTATCTATAATTTTTGATTGCTCCATGCTATATTATCTACAGTTTTAGACATTATTGGGCTTTATTTTCCACTTTTATATTATTTTTGGGACTAACCTATTAACCGGAGGCCCAGCCCAGAATTGCTGTTTTTTGCATGTTTTGGGGTTTCGAAGAAAAGGAATATCAAACGGAGTCCAAACGGAATGAAACCTTCGGAAACGTGATTTTCTCATCAGATAAGATCCAGGTGACTTGGACCCTCCGTCAAGAAAGCCACGAGGTGGTCATGAGGGTAGGGGCGCCCCCCCCCCAGGGCGCGCCCCTACCTTGTGGGCCCCTCGAAGCTCCACCGACGTACTTCTTCCTCCTATATATATCCACGTACCCCCAAACGACCGGGGACGGAGCCAAAAATCTAATTCCACCGCCGCAACTTTCTGTATCCACGAGATACCATCTTGGGGCCTGTTCCGGAGCTCCGTCGGAGGGGGCATCGATCACGGAGGGCTTCTACATCATCATCCAAGCCCCTCCGATGAAGTGTGAGTAGTTTACTTCAGACCTACGGGTCCATAGCTAGTAGCTAGATGGCTTATTCTCTATTTTTGGATCTCAATACAAAGTTCTCCCCCTCTCTTGTGGAGATCTATTCGATGTAATCTTGTTTTTGCGGTGTGTTTGTTGAGACCGATGAATTGTGGGTTTATGATCCAGTCTATCTATGAATAATATTTGAATCTTCTCTGAATTCTTTTATGTATGATTGGTTATCTTTGCAAGTCTCTTTGAATTATCAGTTTGGTTTGGCCTACTAGATTGGTTGTTCTTGCCATGGAGAAGTGCTTAGCTTTGGGTTCAATCTTGCGGTGTCCTTTCCCAGTGACAGAAGGGGCAGCAAGGCACGTATTGTATTGTTGCCATCGAGGATAACAAGATGGGGTTTTTATCATATTGCATGAAATTATCCCTCTACATCATGTCATCTTGCTTAAGGCGTTACTCTGTTTTTAACTTAATACTCTAGATGCATGCTGGATAGCGGTCGATGAGTGGAGTAATAGTAGTAGATGCAGAATCGTTTCGGTCTACTTGTCTCGGACGTGATGCCTATATACATGATCATACCTAGATATTCTCATAACTATGCTCAATTTTGTCAATTGCTCAACAGTAATTTGTTCACCCACCGTAGAATACTTATGCTCTTGAGAGAAGCCACTAGTGAAACCTATGGCCCCCGGGTCTCTTTATCATCATATCAATCTCCATCACTTTATTATTGCTTTGCTTTTACTTTGCTTTTACTTTATTTACTTTGCATCTTTATACCAAAAGTACCAAAAATATTATTTATCATCTCTATCAGATCTCACTTTCGTAAGTGACCGTGAAGGGATTGACAACCCCTAAGCGCGTTGGTTGTGTTGAGCTATTGTTTTTGTGTAGGTACAAGGGACTCGAGCGTAGCCTCCTACTGGATTGATACCTTGGTTCTCAAAAACTGAGGGAAATACTTACGCTACTTTGCTGCATCATCCCTTCCTCTTCGGGGAAATCCAACGCAATGCTCAAGAGGTAGCAACCAACACTTGGTCTCATACGGTGATCCTACCGGCGATCACTACCATGACCAACACTTGGTCTCCAATATCATCATCAACATACTGCCAATTTGTACTGCTCAACATATTAACATATAAATCACCTATAAGTCATTCCGTCATCTGAGTGTTGATCGAACGGTGTGACCTAGTACGAACCCTTGCCCATGACCGAGGACACGACTATCGATAGATTTAAATACACACTCTGTAGAGGTAGCGCACTGTACCCACACCACGGAACCCATGGCCTCTCACTCCCATTCGGGTGGACCAACGGTGTTCTGACAAAACCGATCTACTGCCATGACACTCTCCCGGCCACTCTGACTCACTCCCCACTGGGCTAGTCCTGGGTGGCCTCGTGTCTACCAAAGACACAACGACCACCGTCGTGGCCAAAAAAATAAACCGTCCCAAACAGGGACATGTGCACATAACAACAACGGGCACACAAGGTTATGTCTGCTTACCAGGCCAGGGTACCACACGCCCAGTCGCCCATAACCTTCCCTCGTTGGAGGCACCGGCGAGAGGCACGACAATAGACTGCATTAGGGCCTTCCCATAAAGCCAAATGTGGTTGCACTGGAGAAATCCCAGTTCGGTGGCACCTGACCAACTTAATGACAGAATTTATCCCCAAAATATAATAGTAATGACTGATACTCCGATATCATCTATCTACCTATAATCCAAGTCATAGCAATATCCAACAAATAATCCAAAGCTGAATATCGTCTCTCCAAAATACTCAGAGGACAGCATAACACTACTATGATGAATCCAAGAATGATAAGACTACTACTCAAATATCAAGAACTAACTATCCAACTATGATCCACATTCAAGCATCATCTCCATCATCATACTCCAAAACATAAGATCAACTAGCATCATGATGAAACTAACACTAGCCGCTAAGAATCCAAAGGCAACATGTCATCCAAAGTAATACTCCAAAGCATAATACCATCATGAACATAATCATACTAGCCACTAAGAATCCAAAGGCAACATGTCATTGTAACAGCCTTGATTTTGGCCCCTTTCTTTTTCTTTTTGATTTATTGGTTTTTGCTCTGTTTTTCTTTTTGGAGTGGCTCTGTGGCCTTGTCACCTAGGAAAGCATCCTCATTTCACCTCCCAAGTGGCTCATCATCCTCAAAACCTTGCCAAAATCATGTCACTCCATTGCTTGACCAAACCCTAATTTCTTCTCTGGGGAAAATTCCTTTTTCTATTGAAGGAATAACCCTGTCTGCCCTAGGTTGTGAAGCAACCCATATTTCTGTCCATACAAAAATCGCCAAATAATTCTTATAAATTTTTTGGATCATATCTTCCTCAAATATGGCAAAATATTTCATTGGCCATATTTTTCATCATCCTCGATAAATTAATTTCCTATTATGTCCTAAATGGCACACTGTGAAGCAAGTGCTATTTATCTTTATCCATTTGCCACCAAAATTTTTGGGCATGATATATCATCCAAATAATTGCACTGTGCCAAAATTCAACTTTATTTGCCTAGCCAAACTTCCTTAGTGATTTTTCAAAGTTCCTGCCTGAGGGAAGCCTTTGTGAAGGAAGTGCTAGCTAGGTTTACCCAAATGAGTTGAAATTTTTCATGCCTCTTCTTGTGCTCATATAATTGCTGTCCTCCAAAATTCAGCCCCACCCAATCATCTATGTGAGCACAACATCAAATCTTTGATTCTGCCAATATTTTTAGGTTGTGAAGCAAGTATATTTTATATTGTTTTATTTTGCCTGCAAGTTACCAGAGAATTCTCCTACACAAATAGCTTCTCTCCACCAAATTTGGCATCAATTCTTAAGGCCAATATTTCTCTAGAATTCTTGCAAGATTCTGGACAAAGGGAATAGCTGTGAAGGAAGTACCATTTTGGTAAAACCAATTGGTATGAAAATTTTACAGCACCTTTATCTGGCCATATCACTAAGCCCTGCCAAATTTTACCTCAAGTGGTTACTCTATGTGAGTGAACCATCATGATCTTGATTCTGGACCAATTTTGGGGGTTACACAGCAACTATATCAACCGTTGGTCCAAATCACCTCAAATTTCATAGGACTAGAGTCCTTCCTATCCTAAACCTCCCAGACAGCGTATTTAGCCCTTAGCATTTATATGTTGATCACTGCATCATGGATTCAGATTGATGTAGTAAACTTCAGAGCTTACTTACAATTTAACCGTTTCACTTTTAATCGATCTACCACCGCAGTTGGAACCTACCCTCGATGAACTATCAGCTAGACAACATGGTCAAGCCCCTCTCCCTCGTTACCTGCCAGTGCATGCGGTGACTACATTAATGGCACCACAGTGCACGCGCTCTGTGTGCAGTGGCTGCGTCCAGTGGCCGTTTGTGCGTCGGTAGCTCCTCCTCTCGTCGGCTTCGCGCGCCTGATCGTGTCCAAAAGTTTTACCGTGTCGTCGCCGCCCTCCTGGACCTCTCTTCCTCTCTATAAAACCCCTCACCGACGCTCGCCGCCGAACGCCCACGGGAGCACAGTGCGCCGGCCGTCGTCTTCCTCCTCATCTCTTCCTCCATGTGCCTCCGTTGGCCTCCTCTACCCCGTGAGAGCCTCCACTGTGCCTCCCTCGTCGCCTGCCTCCGAGCTCATGCGCGTGGGCACATGTCCGCGGTGCCGGCCATGTGTCCGCGGCGACGCCAGCTCGGCTCCCCCTCCCCGCGGCTATATAAGGCCACCTCGACCCCGTATTGCTTCACCACTGGACTCCTACACCTCATCTAGCCTCCCCTGACCACTTCCCTGAGCTCGAGCCGCCCTCCACGACCACCATTGCCGCCATGGCCTCCGCGGCCATCTGCCTAAATCCCCTCGAGGCCGAGCCCATCCCTCCTCCTTTCCACCTCCAGAAGAGGTCCTCGGCCCCAGCGAACCCCTCCCGAACCCTGCCCCTCCTTACCCTCCATCGTAGCCTCGATTCCATCTTCGCCGTCGCCGCCGTCCATCTCTGGAGCCGGAGCTCTGCTCCCTCTGCTGCTTCTCGGCAGGAAAGAACCCTCCAGGCGGATGCGGCTCCTCTTCCTGGTCACTCCGGTGCCCGGAGTGTCGCCGGAGATGGCCGGTGGCGCCGGGACGGGCGCCGGCAGCCGCGGTCGTCCTCTGCCTTCGCGGGCGAGCGGGAGGTAGGAGAAGGAGACGAGGCCAGGCGGGACCCTCCTTTCCCCGACCCCACCTGGCAGCCACTCCGGCGCTAACCCCTCCCTATCCATGTGGATAAGTGGCGGGCCCCGCCCGTAAGTCCCCGCGTTGACCCGAACTGCTGAGGTGGATAAGTGAAAGCGTATTCTCGTGAATACGTTTTCCTAGAACGAAAGCGCATTCTATTTCTTCTTCAGCCCAGGATACATTTTTAGTTCAGTGAAATTACATTTTCTGTTTTTCTGTTTAGGCCCAGGCTAAAAATATTTCTTTACAGATGGGTCCCTGGCAGAAAAACATTCGTAACTTTTTACTCCCAACTCCAAATGAGGTGAATCCAAATCCCACTTCTTCATTTCGTTGATCCCGTTCTGATGGAATCACTTTCACTATGGTTTGACACTATGAAAATGACCTTTTTGCCCTTGCATGTAAACAGCCCCTCCGAGAGAGAATTGTTTCCAGCAAATCCTTCCGCGGCTTCACCGCACTTTCTCCCAGTGATTTCTTCCACCCCAGGTAAGCCACACCCTCCATTTGCATGATTGCAATGCAGTGACATGGTTTAGGTTATTTAAACTTATTTAAAAACAAGTTCAAATAACTTAAACCATGTCACTGCATTGCAATCATGAAGTTCATATAACTTAAACCATGTCACTACATTGCAATCATGCAAATGGAGGGTGTGGCTTGCCTAGGGTGAAGAAATCACCGGGAAGAAGGGCGGTGAAGCCGCAGGAAGAATCATCGGAAATAGTTCTCTCACGGAGGGGCTGTTTACGGGCAAGGGCAAAGTGTTCATTTCCAGTATGTCAAACCATAGTGAAAATGAAACCAACATAACGGGCTCGACAAGACGAAGAAATGGGCTTTGGAATCACCTCATTTGGAGTTGTGGTTGAAAAGTTATAGCCCGACGAAGTTCAGGGACCGATCTGTCAGAAAATCTCTACAAACAGGCCCCTGAGTGAGAAAACAGAAAACGCATTTTTAGGAAATACATCTTCAAAACACAGAAAGTGCATTTTCGGATAAAGCAGGAGCGGAATATGCTTACATCACGTGAAAACATACTTTCTGAAGTACGCTTCCACTTAACCACGTGGACAATGGCGGGTGATGACCCACAAGTATAGGGGATCTATCGTAGTCCTTTCGTTAAGTAAGAGTGTCGAACCCAACGAGGAGCAGAAGGAAATGATAAGCGGTTTTCGGTAAGGTATTCTCTGCAAGTACTGAAATAAGTGGTAACAGATAGTTTTGTGATATGATAAATTGTCGAGCAACAAGTAACAAAAGTAAATAAAGTGCAGCAAGGTGGCCCAATCCTTTTGTAGCAAAGGGCAAGCCGGAACAAACTTTTATAATAGGAAAAGTGCTCCCGAGGACACATGGGAATATCGTCAAGCTAGTTTTCATCACGTTCATATGATTCGCGTTCGATACTTTGATAATTTGATATGTGGGTGTTGTTCTTGCTTGAACAAGCATCCCACTTATGATTAACCTCTATTGCAAGCATCTGCAACTACAACAGAAGTATTATGGTAAACCTAACCATAGCATGAAACATATGGATCCAAATCAGCCCCTTACAAAGCAACGCATAAACTAGGGTTTAAGCTTATGTCACTCTAGCAACCCATCATCTACGTATTACTTCCCAATGCCTTCCTCTAGGCCCAAATAATGGTCAAGTGTTATGTAGTCTATGTTCACATAACACCACTAGAGGCTAGACAACATACATCTTATCAAAATATCAAACGAATACCAAATTCACATGACTACTCATAGCAAGATTTCTCCCTTGTCCTCAGGAACGAACATAATTACTCACAAAGCATATTCATGTTCATAATCAGAGGGGTAATAATATGCATATAGGATCTGAACATATGATCTTCCACCAATTAAACCAACTAGCATCAACTACAAGGAGTAATCAACACTACTAGCACCAATCCCGGACTTTGAGACAAGAATTGGATACAAGAGATGAACTAGGGTTTGGAGATGAGATGGTGCTGGTGAAGATGTTGATGGAGATTGCCCTCTCCCGATGAGAGGAGCGTTGGTGATGACGATGGTGATGATTTCCCCCTCTGGGAGGGAAGTATCCCCGGCAGAACAGCTCTGTCGGAGCTCTAGATTGGATCCGCCAAGGTTCCGCTTCGTGGCGGCGGAGTCTCGTCCCGAAAAGTTCCCCTCCTATTTTTTCTCATTGAAAGACCTCATATAGGAGAAGATGGGCATCAGAGAGCCACCAGGGGGCCCACGAGGTAGGGGGCGCGCCCTAGGGGGGCGCCCCCCACCCTCGTGAGCAGGGTGTGGGCCCCCTGGCCTTCATCTTTGGCGTGGATTTTTCTTTATTTCTTCTAAGACGTTCTGTGGAGTTTCGGGACTTTTGGAGTTGCGCAGAATAGGTCTCTAATATTTGCTCCTTATCCAGACCAGAATTCCAGCTGCCGGCATTCTCCCTCTTTATGTAAACCTTGTAAAATAAGAGAGAATAGCCATAAGTATTGTGATATAAAGTGAAATAACAGTCCATAATGCGATAAATATCGATATAAAAGCATGATGCAAAATGGACGTATCAGCGGGGCCGGGCGTGGGGTCGCTGGCGTGCGGGTCTCGCGGGGTGGGACCCATCACTTATCCACGTCGGCACCTAGGGTCAACGTGCAGCGGCAGGACCGGGGGCCTGGGGCGCTGCCAGGTGGGGTCCGTGGGGGAGGAGGGGCCCGCCTGGCCTGGCTCCTTCTTCCTCCTCACTGCGCCCCAATGGAAACAACGGAGGGAGACAGGGAGGAGGCCGGCGATGGGGCGGGCAGCTCCGGCCGTCCCAGGCTCAGGCGAGAGCAACGGCCGGTTCGGGGCGGAGTGACGCGCCCATCCAGACGCGAAGAGGGTGCCGGGGAGGACCAGGGCGACAGAGCTCGCGGCGACAGGGAGGCGGCAGAGGGCGGCGGCCGTCTTCACGGCACGACCCAAGAGAGGCTCCGGCGAGGGGGCAAGGGCACGAGGAGAGTCGCCGGAGTGTGGGGAAGACACTGGTGGTTGCTAGGGGTAGCGTAGGGCTCGGCTTTGCGTCAATTTAGGCCAAAGCCGAGGCGGACATGGCGGCCATGGAGAAGGAATGAGGGGCTTTGGAGCTCGAGGGAGAGGCTGAGAAGGCTTCTGGGAGTGGTGTGAGGCCGGTGAGGTACTCGGGAGGCCGCGAGGATGGCTATATATAGCCGGGCGAGGGAGGGGAGGCTGCGAGGATGGCTATATATAGCCGGGCGATGGAGGGGAGGCCGTGGACGCGTGGTTGTGGCTCGCTCGCGTCCGGCCATGCTCTAGCGACGGCCAGCGATCACGGGAGGCGTGGGATCACGACGAGAAGGAACCGGACGAGCTACAGCGGTGCACCGGGCAAGAGGGGCCGAGGGCGCAGAGGAGGAAGACACCGCGGCACCATTAATGCTCGGTCGGCCACAGTACGCCCATGGGCGCGCGGCGACGAGAGCTGACAGAGGGGCTGACGGAGGGGGAAGTGGCTCCAGGAGGACGGCGATGACGTGGGGAACCCGATGGACAGGCCCGTGCTCGCTGAGACGCTAAGCAGCGAAGGGGCCCGAGCAAGAAGACGCTCTCGACGCGGCCGGTGCGTGCCAAAACGGTGGTCACCGCGTTCACTAGTGCCCACAGTACCACAAGCTAAGCCAAACGATGTCTGGGGTGGAGTCCTTCCTGGGGAGGTTACAACCGTGGTGGTAGTTTGGTTAAAAGAGCTCCGGTTGAATGGTAAGCAACCTCTGAAGTTTACTGCAGTAAACTTAGTCGTGTACTACTGATCAACAGGGAAGTGATTGGAGCCAGAGAGTTTGTCTGGGGGTTTAGCTTAGGAAGGACTATAATCCTGTTAATTTTGAGATGATTTGGACCAAGATACACCATAGTTGCTTCACAACTGCATATTTAGTCCAGAATCAAGATTTGGATGATGCACTCACATGGAGCATCAACTTGAGCTCAGATTTGGCAAGGCTTAGGGATATGGACATAGTCAGATGCTGTAAAAATTTCATATCAATTGGACAAGCCAAAATGGTAATTGATTCACAAACATCTCCTCTGGATAGAAACTTGAAAAAATTCTAGAGGAGTTTTGGCCTGATGAATTGGTACCAAATTTGGTGGAGAGAAGTCATTTGTGTAGGAGAACCATCTGGTAATTTATAATGATTTTTGAAGCAATATAAATCATACTTGCTTCACAACCTGAAAATATTAATTGGAGCAAAGATTTGATCATGTGCTCACATAGATGATTAGATGGGGCTGAAATTTGGAGGAGTGTAACAATATGTGCACATTAAGTAGTGTGCAAAATTTCAACTTATCTGGATAACCCTAGCTAGCACGTCCTTTACAAAGGCTTCCCTCAGACAGGAACTTTGAAAAATCACTGAGGAAGTTTGGCTAGGCAAATAAAGTTGAATTTTGGCACATATCAATTATTTGGACAGGAAAAGATGTCCAAAACTTTTGGGGCCAAATGGGCAAAGATAAATAGCACTTGCTTCACAATGTGCCATTTAGGACAAAATAGGAAATGATTTTATTGAGCATGATGAGATATATGGCCAATGAAATATTTTGCCATATTTGAGGAAGATATGACCCAAACAATTTATAAGAATTATTTGGGGATTTTAGTAGTGATGGAAATATAGGTTACTTCACAACCTAGGGTTTTAAGGGTTATTCCTTTATCAGAAAAGGAATATTCCTGAGGAAAAAGAAATTAGGGTTTGGTCAAGCAGTGGAGTGACATGATCTTGGCAAAGTTTTTGAGGATGATGAGCCACTTGGGAGGGGAAATGAGGATGATTTCCCAGGTGGCAAGGCCACGGAACCACTCCAAAAAGAAAAACAGAGCAAAAACCACTAAATCAAAAATAAAAAGAAAGGGCCAAAAACTAGGCTGTTACACCCCTCCCCCGTATATAAAGGAGGGGAGGAGGAGGCCGGCGGGCCCTAGGGAGCGCGCCCAAGGAGGGGAGTCCTAGTAGGATTCCACCAAGAGGTAGTGAGGGGAAGGAAGGAGAGGGAGAGAGGGAGAAGGAAAGGCGGGTGCCGCCCCCTTCCCTTGTCCAATTCGGAATGCAAGGGGGGCGCGGCCTGCCCTGGCTGCCCTCCTCTCTCTCTCCACTAAGGCCCATGGTGGCCCATTAGTTCCCACGGGGGTTCCGGTAACCCCTCCGGCACTCCGGTTTTACCCGGAACCATCCGGAACACTTCCAATGTCCAAATAACATGGTCCAATATATCAATCTTTATGTCTCGACCATTTCAAGACTCCTCATCATGTCCGTGATCTCATCCGGGACTCCGAACAACCTTCGGTACATCAAATTACATAACTCATAATATAAATCGTCATCGAACGTTAAGCGTGCGGACCCTACGGGTTCGAGAACTATGTAGACATGACCGAGACACATCTCCGATCAATAACCAATAGCGGAACCTGGATGATCATATTGGTTCCTACATATTCTATGAAGATCTTTATCGGTCAAACCGCATAACAACATACATTGTTCCCTTTGTCATCGGTATGTTACTTGCCCCAGATTCGATTGTCAGTATCATCATACCTAGTTCAATCTCGTTACCGGCAAGTCTCTTTACTCGTTCCGTAATGCATCATCCTGCAACTAACTCATTAGTCACTTTGCTTGCAAAGCTTATAGTGATGAGCATTACTGAGAGGACCCAGAGATACCTCTCCGAAACATGGAGTGACAAATCCTAATCTCAATCAATGCCAACTCAACAAACACCATCGGAGACACCTATAGAGCATCTTTATAATCACCCAGTTACGTTGTGACGTTTGATAGCACACAAGGTGTTCCTCCGGTATTCGGGAGTTGCATAATCTCATAGTCATAGGAACATGTATAAGTCATGAAGAAAGCAATAGCAATAAACTAAACAATCATAGTGCTAAGCTAATGGTTGGGTCTTGTCCATCACATAATTCTCTAATGACGTTATCCCGTTCATCAAATGACAACACGTGTCTATGGCTAGTGTCGTGGTTCTAACTCTGACAGTGATGTAGGGGGGTATGTATGGAGAGGCTAGATCTCAGCTATTGGGAAGTTGTAAACACACCAAGATGTACGAGTTCAGGCCCTTCGTGGAGGAAGTAACAGCCCTACGTCTCGGTGCCCGGAGGCGGTCGGCTGGATTACTAGTGTGTGAATAACAGGGGTGCGAACCCTTCATACTGAGGAGGGGGTGGCTTATATAGAGTTCGCCGGCCCTCTCCTGCCCTCAGTGATGCAGGGTTTAAGGTACATTTAAGGTCGGGCGTTACTGGTAACGCCCCTAATAAAGTGCTATAATGACCATAAAGACTACTTAATAGCCGACCGTTTGCCTGCGGAGTGACTTTAGGTCTCCTGGCAGTCGAGTGGTTGGCTTCATGGTCGAGTGATGGCTTCTTGGTCGAGTGTCTTGAACCCGTCGAGTGGGATACCTTCAAGTCGATTGAAAGGTGACTTCTTCTACGGATGTCCTTGGGTAGGGCTCTTTGGACAGGTCCGTGCCCCTACCCTAGGTACATAGCTTCATCATTAGCCCCCAAATGGATCGAGGTTAGAGTGGGGAAAGAGTTGGAGATCTTTCCGACTGGTCCTTTGGGCCACGTGAGCGCTTCGTTTTGGGTCAATCGTCACGGATGACGTTGCCAACCTTTTTCAGTCGCCTTGATCCATTCCAGGCCTTTCGTCGAGTGAATTTCTTTGCTTGTGACATACTGAGCGCCGGCGCGATCGGGGTCTTCTGTTTTGACAAGTTGTTCTGTGGCCTGCGGATGTCGCAGGATTCGGATTTTGGGAAGCGCGCGGGACGGGAGCGACTGTAGTAATCGGAAGCGATAAAGTGGAAGCTCCTCGATCACCGTGTCGCCTTTTTCGCCACGTACTGCACGCGCGTCTGCTGCGGGATTTGACTGGATAGCCTGGGCCTACCAGTCAGCCACTCAGAAGCGGTCCCTTATAAATCGCCGGCTCGGGGTTTCCAAGCAGTGCTCTCTCTTCTCCTTCTCTCTTCTTCCTCTCTTACTTCGCAAGCCCTTCCGCCACCTCCGTTCTCGCCCCAGCGCAGCAGGCCCATGCGAGGCTTCGCCAGCGACGATGACGAAGAGCAAGACCTCCGCTCTGGAGCGTGAGAAGAAGGCGGCGGCGGCGGGGAAAGGGAAGAGGTCTGCTCGGGGCGGATCTTCCTCCAGGACCGCTCTGCCCAAAGGCTGGATCCAGGGCGACTAGATGCCGTCGGTGCTCCGGCAAGAGGATCTCGACGACATGGTTGAGGGGGGAGTCATTCTCCACCAAGCCGCGCATCTTCCGGGGGGAGAGATCGAACCTCAACCCCGCGACGGTGAGTGTGTGCTCCTAGCCACCCATATCGACCGAGGGTTCTCTCTGCCACCCCATCCTTTTTTCCGGAGCTTCTTGAACTTCTTCGGAGCACAGATCCACCACTTTACTCCCAACTCCATCGTATATCTTGCCGCTTTCATTTCCATGTGTGAGGCTTTCCTGGGTTGTCTCCCCCATTGGGGACTCTTCAAGCACATCTTTACTTGCCGTTCTCAGTCGGTCAAGAAGGCCAAGTCGAGTGACGAGAGGACGCAGGTGATCCAGTTGTGTAGGGGCTTGGCGATCCAGACGAGGGGGAAGAGCTATTTTCCATCCATCACTTTCCCGGAGTCGATCTGTGGTTGGCAGGCGACCTGGTTCTACTGTCAGGACCAGGCGACTCCAGGACAGTCGACTGGTCTTCCTCCCTTCTCCCTCGACCGAGCCGAAAAACCCGCTTCTCTGAAAGTAGCGCCGGAGGAAAGGGCCCAAGTCAAAGTGCTGGCCGGTCGAGTGGTTGAGCTTGTCCGTGAGGGCGTGACAGGCATGGATTTGCTGGAGGCCTTCCTCAAGAGGCGCATCCAACCGCTCCAGGCTCGTGACCACCCGATGTGGTTGTACTCGGGTCTTGACGACACCACTCGGGTCCACCCGGAGGAGGTCACCGACGAGATGCTGGAGGGGTGGCTATCGAGCATCACGGGGAACAAAGACAACCCCCGAGGAGCCAGGAGGGTAGTTCCACTCGATAGCTCGTATGAAGTGGACCAGGTATGTCTTTATGCTCCCGACTGAAATCTTGTTTTCTGCATTGGTCTTCTTTGAATCGGTCGATTGACTTTTGTCTTGCCTATTGCTTTCCAGGCGACCACCGAGATGTACTCGACGCCCAACGGGGCTCAGGAGCCCACTGAGGAAGGGGAGGCGAGCGGAGGCGAGAGTGGGGACGATCAAGGCGAGTGGGAGTCTGATGGTGAAGGAGAGGGAGACGACAACGTCGACTCCAGCGAAGAGGAGGAGGAGGAGGAGGTCGAACCCCCTCGCCCAGAGGGGCGGTCCAAGCGCACGCACGACCCAGCGTGGGAACGTGGCAAGGCGACTGCTTCTGTTGGGCAGTCGTCGAAACGCCCTCGGACCTCTTCTCCTACGCCAACTAGGAAGGTTCCCAAGCACCCACGCACGACGCTGTCCAAGCCGCCCAAGGCCCTGCCCAAGATGAAGATAGCTGTCCCTACCATTTCCGGGTAATAATGAAACTTGTTTTCCTTTGTCGACCGTGGACGGATCCTTGGTCGATCCATTGAGCCAACCGACTGACTTTCGAGGCTTGCAGTGCTGCTACTTCTGAGGTCTCCGCCAAGGACGACGACCAAGAGATGGAGGATGCTGTTACCTCCAACCCTGGTACGGTTACTGACGTTCTGCTTTGAGTCGACTGATCATCTATTGCAACTCTGGTCGATTGAACTTTTCCTTTGCAGCCCCTCCTCATGTTATCGACCTCCCGGATGACGACGACAACGGTCCGTTGAGAGTGAGGAGGCACAAGAGGGCGTCGGCTGACAAGACCCCCCAATCCGCTCCGGCGTCCGAGGCCGTGGCTCGGGATGGTGGTGACACCGCTCGGGCTTCTGTGACCTTCGCCGTTCCTCTGGCGAGTGCGCGGCCCTCGTCGTCGACTGCGGATCCGTCTTTGCTTTTTGCCGCATACCCCGTCCCTGAGGACCAAGCAGCTGCTGCAAAGGAGGCTATACGCCAGGCGGGGATCATGATGGAGCAGGTGAAGATGGCTCGGGAGGCCAGCCAAGCAGCCTATGGCGCGAGTTCGGCTCTTCAGAGCAACGTCCAGGTCAGTCAACTCAACACTTGGTCTGTTATGATATGCCGTTTGAAGAGTCTCTTTTCCGAAGATCTTTTGTATCTGCATCTGTACACCCACTGGGTGTGTCTTCCAATTCTTGGATGAGTGGGGGCACGCTAAGTGCACCCACTGGGTGTAGTCCCCGAGACTACGGTGGACTGCTGGCAGTCGACTGTAGTCTTTACGTTGTGTTGTTGTAGCTGTATTCCTTCACTCGGTTTGGTCGGGCTAGGTCGAGTGGAACTGTATCCGGTCAACTGCGGGCAGTCGACTTTTTCTCTCTCTCTTTTTTTCGAACCAGTGGGGGCACGCTGAGTGCACCCACTGGGTGTAGTCCCCGAGACTACAGTCGAATGTTTTTGATTCGGCTGTGGTCTTAGAAACGCCATCATTGTCTCTTAGTTACTCGGAAGCAACTTATCTTGGACGTCTGTCGACTGATTTTTCTTTTTACAGAAATCTTGCGAACTTGTAGCTCGCTATACTGAGTTGGAGAATCAGCAGATCCAGCTCAACCTTAACTTGAAGCTTGCTCAGGAGAATCTGAAGAAGGCGCAAGAAGAAGCAAAAGGTATGGCTGGTGAGGTTCTCTTTTCTTAACGGGTGGCCTTTCTTTCTTGTTCATTCTTGATGTTGGTTCCACTCGACGCGCCGCAGATAAACTGGAGGAAGCTCTGAAGAAGAAGGATCAAGACCTTGCGGAGGCACAGAAGGAGGCCTCGAGCTTCAAATTGGCTTCGGTCGGAGCTCTTGAACAGGAGAACTCCAGACTGAAAACTGCTCTCGAGGCAGCTAATCGAGATGCCAGTCGACTGAAGAAGGAGAAGATGGCTCTGCACGACAAGGCGGGCGAGCTGGCGGGGAAGACAAAGGATCTGGAGGCTTATCTCGAAGGACTTGCCAAGAAGCTGTTCGTCATGCTCGAAGGTAATTATTCCGACCCGGCTATCTCGTAGCTGCCGAGCCCGCGTACGGCCACTATCTTATTCTTGAATCGTGTTTGCAGAATTCTGCCAGAGCTTCGAAGAGGAAACCAGTCGAGTGGAGCCAAGCTTGGATCCCGCCAATTCTCTCGTGAAGGACGAGGCTGCTATGAACGTGCTCCGACTGGAGTCTCGTGTTACCAGCGTCGTTAATTATCTGGCTCGGCTGAAAGTTGCGATGTCGCGGATCGACACATCACTCTGGCCTGGGACGACGCTTCAGAACGACCTCGAGTCTCTGATGGCTCGACTTAACGAAGTCCCAGGTCGAGTGGCGGAATGGAAGAAATCTTCTGCTAGATGTGGTGCCGATGTCGCTCTGTCTCTAGTCCGCGTCCATTGCAAGGAGGCGCGAGAAGAAAAGCTGGCGGCCATCCAAGTTGCCAATACCAGGAAGCACAGCTTTCAAGACTTCATGGAGACTTTCATCGCCGCTGCCACCCGTATTGCTGATGGGATCGACTTGGATGAGTTCGTCGCCCCTTCCAGTCCTCCTCCTGAGGAGTGAAAAACTTTAAATTTACCTCGGAATGCCGAGTGGATTTGTAACCATTAAACTCTGCCTTAGATTTGCCTCGAGGTGCCGAGTGAACTTGTGACAGTCAAACTCTGCCGAGCTGAGGGCTCGAGTACTTTGAGGTCTGGGACCTTTTTAGGCATTATCTGAACTTGATTTCTCGTTGGATATCTTCATGGTTTGATTCGTCGAGTGGAACTTGGTCTTCACTCGGAATAACCTTGTATTTGCGGCGCAACTCCAAAGGGGGAGGTAGCAGTCGACTTGCGCCTCATCGTCCTTGTGGATTGGGCTATGTCTGTACTTAGGCGAGCACTAGGCCGCAGCTAAGTCCCCAAGTGGGAGGTTTTCTCTCACTCGATAGGATTTTTAAACACTTAGGCGAGCGCTGGGCTGCAGCTAAGCCCCCGAGTGGGAGGTTTGCTCTCCAATCGGTAGGATTTTTAAACACTTAGGCAAGCGCTGGGCTGCAGCTAAGCCCCCGAGTGGGAGGTTTGCTCCCCACTCGGTAGGATTTTTAAACACTTAGGCGAGCGCTGGGCTACAGCTAAGCCCCCGAGTGGGAGGTTTGCTCCCCACTCGGTAGGATTTTTAAACACTTAGGCGAGCGCTGGGCTGCAGCTAAGCCCCCGAGTGGGAGGTTTGCTCCCCACTCGGTAGGATTTTTAAACACTTAGGCGAGCGCTGGGCTGCAGCTAAGCCCCCGAGTGGGAGGTTTGCTCTCCACTCGGTAGGATTTTTAAACACTTAGGCGAGCGCTGGGCTGCAGCTAAGCCCCCGAGTGGGAGGTTTGCTCTCAACTTGGTAGGATTTTTTTCAAACTTAGGCGAGTGCCTGCCTGCAGCTAAGTCTCTAAGTGGGAGAACTTAGGCGAGTACTGGACTGCAGCTAAGCCCCCGAGCGGGAGGATTGCTCTCCACTCGGTAGGATTTTTTCAAACTTAGGCGAGTGCCTGACTGTAGCTAAGCCTCTAAGTGAGAGAACTTAGGCGAGTACTGGACTGCAGCTAAGCCCCCGAGCGGGAGGATTGCTCTCCACTCGGTAGGATTTTTTCAAACTTAGGCGAGTGCCTGACTGTAGCTAAGCCTCTAAGTGAGAGAACTTAGGCGAGTACTGGACTGCAGCTAAGCCCCCGAGCGGGAGGATTGCTCTCCACTCGGTAGGATTTTTTCAAACTTAGGCGAGTGCCTGACTGCAGCTAAGCCTCTAAGTGAGAGAACTTAGGCGAGTACTGGACTGCAGCTAAGCCCCCGAGCGAGAGGATTGCTCTCCACTCGGTAGGATTTTTTTTTCAAACTTAGGCGAGTGCCTCACTGCAGCTAAGCCTCTAAATGAGAGAACTTAAGCGAGTACTGGACTGCAGCTAAGCCCCCGAGCGGGAGGATTGCTCTCCACTCGGTAGGATTTTTTCGGACTTAGGCGAAACGGATTCGCAGCTAAGTCACCCACTGGGGGATTTCGTAAGCAAACAGAAGTGACAGCAATTATTGGAACACTCTTGTCTTTGATAAAAATAAAACTGCAGAAATTTTTCTTATTACATCTCGTCCAAGGGAGGACTCAAGTGTAAAAGGGGCGGAGTAGTTCCGCATTCCAAGCTCGTGGCTCGTCGATCTGGTGATCAACATTGTAGAGGTGATATGCTCCATTGTGGAGGACTTTGGTGACGATGAAGGGGCCTTCCCAAGTAGGAGCAAGCTTGTGTGGTTTCTGTTGATCCACTCGGAGGACCAAATCTCCTTCTTGGAAGGCTCGACTCTTCACTTTCCGAGCGTGGAATTGACGCAAGTACTGCTGATAAATGGTCGATCTGATCATGGCCATCTCCCTCTCTTCTTCTAGGAGGTCGACTGCGTCTTGCCGGGCCTGTTCTGCTTCATCTTCGGTGTAAAGCTCGACTCGGGGCGCGTTGTGAAGAAGATCACTTGGCAGAACTGCTTCAGCTCCATAAACCAGAAAGAATGGGGTTCTTCCAGTCGACCGATTAGGGGTGGTCCTCAATCCCCACAGAACTGAAGGAAGCTCATCGACCCAAGCACCTGCCGCGTGCTTGAGGTCACGCATCAGTCGAGGCTTTAGTCCTTTGAGAATCAGACCATTTGCTCTTTCAGCTTGTCCATTCGACTGGGGATGGGCGACCGATGTGTAGTCGACTCGAGTGCCCTGAGAGGCGCAAAAAGCTCTGAACTTGTCCGAATCGAAGTTTGACCCATTGTCAGTGATGATGCTATGCGGGACTCCATATCTGAATGTTAGCCCCCTGACGAAACTGATAGCAGTGCAGGCATCAAGATTCTTGATAGGCTTAGCTTCGATCCATTTGGTAAACTTGTCGACTGCCACAAGCACATGAGTGAAACCACCTCTGCCTGTTCTCAGTGGACCAACCATGTCTAGTCCCCAGACAGCAAAGGGCCAGACGAGTGGAATGGTCTTCAGGGCTGACACAGGCTTGTGTGACATGTTGGAGTAGAACTGGCACCCTCCACACTTGTCGACTATCTCTTTTTCCATCTCATTTGCTCTAGGCCAGTAAAATCCCGCTTGGTATGCTTTAGCCACAATGGTCCGAGAGGACGCATGGTGACCACAGGTTCCCGAGTGGATATCATCAAGGATTATCCGACCCTCTTCTGGTGTTATGCACTTCTGACCAATTCCCGTCGCGCTTTCTCTGTACAACTGCCCCTTTATGACTGTGAAGGCTTTGGATCAGCGGACGATCTGTCGAGCCTCTTCCTCGTCCTCTGGGAGTTCTTTCCTTAGGATATACGCGATGTACGGTATCGTCCATTCGGGAGTGATTACCAAGACTTCCGTGATCAGGTCGACCACAGCAGGAACTTCGATTTCAGTCGGATCTGTGGCACTTTTCGGTTGTGGGGCTTCTTCCGTGAAAGGGTCCTCCTGGACTGACGGTGAGCGGATGTGCTCCAAAAACACATTGCTGGGAATGGCTTCTCTCTTGGAGCCTATCTTTGCCAGATCATCAGCCGCTTGATTTTTCAGTCGGGGGATGTGATGAAGCTCTAACCCCTCGAATTTCTTTTCTAGCTTTCTTACTGCGTTGCAGTAGCCAGTCATAGCTGGGCTTCTGACGTCCCACTCCTTCATCACCTGATTAACCACCAAATCTGAGTCGCCGTAGACCATGAGGCGCCGGACGCCGAGTGAAATGGCCATGCGCAACCCATATAAGAGTGCTTCATATTCTGCTTCATTATTGGAGGAACCGAAGTGGATCTGGAGAACATATCTGAGCTTATCTCCTCGGGGGGAGACCAATACTACCCCAGCGCCGGAACCATTCAGCATCTTAGATCCATCAAAGAACATGGTCCAGTGCTCCGAGTGAACTTGAGTCGGAAGCTGCCGTTCAATCCATTCGGCGACGAAATCTGCAATCGCTTGGGACTTGATAGCCTTCTTTGCTTCAAACTTGATATCTAGGGGGAGGAGTTCAATCGCCCACTTAGCCACTCGACCAGTTGCATCTCTGTTGTGCAAGATCTCTGACAGTGGAGCGTCGCTGACGACTGTAATGTAATGGTCGGAGAAGTAGTGTGCAACCTTCTTCGTGGTCATGTAGATCCCATATACAAGCTTCTGGTAGTGAGGGTATCTTTGTTTTGAAGGGGTCAAAACTTCAGACAGATAATAGACTGGGCTCTGAACTCTGAAGGCCTTTCCTTCTTCTTCCCGCTCGACCGTAAGTACTGTACTGACAACTTGTCCTGTGGCTGCAATGTAAAGCAGCAGAGGCTCTTTGCTGATTGGGGCAGCAAGAACCGGCTGGGTGGAGAGCAGAGCTTTTAGCTCTGCAAATGCGGCGTCAGCTTCCGGAGTCCACTCGAACTTGTCAGACTTCTTCATCATTCGGTAAAGAGGCAACGCCTTTTCACCGAGACGAGAGATGAATCGACTTAGAGAGGCCAAGCAGCCTGTAAGATTTTGGACATCGTGCACGCGTACAGGACGCTTCATCCGGAGTATGGTGCCAACTTTTTCAGGATTGGCATCGATCCCCCGTTCGGAAATGAGAAAACCGAGTAACTTTCCACCTGGAACTCCGAACGTGCACTTTGACGGATTGAGCTTGATATCATACCTCCTGAGGTTGGCAAAGGTTTCAGCAAGGTCAGCCCGCAGGTCGGAACCTTTCCGTGACTTGACCACAATATCATCCATGTATGCCTCCACATTCCGACTGATTTGAGTGAGTAGACACTTCTGAATCATTCTCATGAACGTGGCTCCGGCGTTCTTGAGGCCGAACGGCATGGTGACGTAACAGAAGCATCCGAATGGAGTGATGAAAGCTGTTTTGATCTCGTCGGGTCCATACAGACGGATCTGATGGTACTCGGAATAGGCATCTAGAAAAGACAACCTCTCGCACCCCGCAGTCGAGTCAACTATTTGGTCGATGCGAGGGAGAGGAAAATGATCTTTCGGGCAGGCCCGATTGATATGTTTGAAATCAATGCACATACGAAGTGACTTGTCCTTCTTGGGGACCATGACAACATTGGCGAGCCACTCGGAGTGGTAGATCTCTCGGATGAACTCTGCAGCTAAGAGCCGAGCCACCTCCTCGCCGATAGCTTTCCTCTTCTGGATGGCGGACCGTCGAAGATGTTCTTTCACAGGCTTGAACTTCGGGTCGACTCGTAGACGGTGCTCAGCCAGCCCCCTGGGAACTCCAGGCATGTCAGAAGGCTTCCATGCGAAGACGTCCCAGTTCTCACGGAGGAACTGGATCAGCGCTTCCTCCTATTTGGAGCCGAGCGCCGTCGAGATGTGAGTCGGAGCAGCGTCAGGGTCGGTCGGGTGAATGTGAACTGGCTTAGTTTCACCGGACGACTGAAAAGCAGATTCTGAAGCAGGCTTCTTGGCTCGTAGCAATTCACTCATATCAGCAGTCTTCTGGTACTCTTGCAGCTCAACAACTGCCATCTGAGCGTCAGCAATCTTCGATCCTTTCTGAAAACACTCCTCAGCTTTCTTCCTATTGCCGGTAACAGTGATCACACCTCTGGGGCCGGGCATCTTCAACTTGAGATACACGTAGCATGGTCGAGCAATGAAGCGTGCATAAGCCGGCCGGCCCAGGATAGCATGGTAAGCACTTTGGAAGTCCACAACCTCAAATGTCAATTTTTCCTTGCGGTAATTCTTTGAATCACCGAAAACCACGTCGAGAGCAATCTGGCCGAGTGATTGGGCTTTCTTCCCAGGAATGACTCCGTGGAAGCTCATGTTACTGGTACAGAGTCTGGACATCGGAATGCCCATTCCTTTCAAAGTTTCAGCGTACAGTATGTTCAGGCCACTGCCACCATCCATCAGGACTTTGGTCAGTCGAGTGCCTTCGACAATTGGGTCGACCACCAAAGCTTGCCTCCCAGGGGTGGCAATGTGCGTAGGGTGATCAGATTGGTCGAATGTGATGGCAGTCTGAGACCATTTCAGGTAACTGGGCGTTGCCGGAGCAACCATGTTTACCTCACGGTTAATGACTTTCAGTCGACTTTTGCTTTCGACATCGGCAAAAATCATCAGGGTGGAATTGACTTGGGGGTATCCATCGTCACTGTCTTCCTTGTCCTCGACTCTGTCCGACTCTTTTTCCTTATCCTTGGACTGTTTGCCTTGAAACTGCTGGATTAGGAGCCGGCACTGTCGAGTGGTATGCTTTGGGTAAATAAAATTACCCTCTTCATCTTTCTTGGTGTGGATGTGACATGGCAGATCCAAAACATCGTTTCCATCCTGATCCTTGACTTTCTTGGGCTTCCAAGGGCCTTTGGGTTTTCCCTTGAAGTTTCCCTGGGCTACAGCTAGGGCCTCCCCAGGAGCGGCTGGCTCGGCCTTCCGCTTCTGTTTCCGACTGGAGTTTCCCCCGGTTTCTTGGGCGACTGTCTTGTGCTTGCCACTCCGGAGTCGGTCCTCGTCTTCACCATTAGCGTACTTGGTGGAAATCTCCATCATCCGATTCAGGGACATCTCTCCAGTTCGAACGAACTTCAGATTCAACTCTCTGTACTTAACGCCTTCCTTGAAGGCACAAACTGCTTGATGGTCTGGCACATTCTCAACCGAGTGATGCAGTGTGATCCACCTCTGGATGTATTCCCTCAGGGTTTCATTCGGCTTCTGCACGCAAGACCGCAACTCTGTAAGGCCTGCAGGTCGCTTGCATGTTCCTTCAAAGGTTGTGATAAACACTCGGGAGAGGTCCTCCCAAGTGTAAATGCTGCTGGGTGCCAACTGATTTAGCCACGCTCTGGCTGAGCCCTCTAACATGAGAGGCAAATGCTTCATGGCCACCTCATCATTGCCACCGCCGATCTGTACAGCCACTCGGTAATCTTCGAGCCAAGTGTCAGGCTTAGATTCACCGGTGAACTTGCTGATTCCAGTCGCCAGCCTGAAATTGGGAGGAATCACTGCGGCTCTGATGGCTCGACTGAAGCACTCTGGCCCCGAAACACGCACTCTGCTGCTGGCAGGCGCCTCCCTGTCATGGCCTTCTCGGTGAGCTCTGTTCCTGTCAACCAAACCTTGGACGAGGATAGACCTCGTGTCAAAGCCTGGATCCCTGGGGTCGACTGGAATCCTCTGCCCAACGCTATGAGGGCGCCTGTCAGCTTGGTGTCGAGGCGCATATGACCCACTCCTCGGGGGGGTTGGCACTCGACGTCGATTATCACGATCGAATCGGTGATCATACTGCTCATTCCTTCTGTACTGATCATGCCGTTCGCCACATCCCTCACGCCTCGGAGGCGACCGCGGGCTGTGAGCCGACTGGACTGTATCTGTTGCAACGGATCGACTGTGGATCCTGTTCCACGACTGGGAAACGGTGGAATTCTGGTTTCCCGCCGCCCGGAGCAACGCTCTGATCTGCAACAAGCCCCTGCCAGCCTCCGACTGGGAGGGCTGAATTGACTCTGCTATACGGGCCGCAGCGGCCAAATTCTGAACTGGGGTTCGATATACCTGCGTCGGCGGGAAGAGCTGACGTCGACTAGACTCGGGAGCCCACTGACGCGCTCGCTCGTCGAGTGCTCGCTGGAGATTTTCCAGTCGAGTGCGCTCGGCCAAATTAGCCAAGCGCGCGTCCTCCAAGGCACTAGCCTCGGGGGACTCTCCGACGATAGGGGTGCGGAGGGTGTCCGTGTTCCGACGGCGAAGCTCCTCTCGCTGTGATGACGTGAGAGGTTCGGGGAGATACTCATCGTGGGGATGCGACGGGTCGCCCCCACCCGCGCCTCCATTGGTGCGAGGGAAACCGGGAGGACTGTGCGTTCCATCGACCGCTAGGATCTCAGCCGCTGGGTCGCTGCTGTTGCACTCGGATGCCGTCTCCGCGGAGCCAGTTGACTGGTCGAACAGGCCGCAGAGGGATTCGTCGGGCTCGATTGCCGCGACTTGCGGGGCGGCCGTCTGGCGAGCCACGGCATGCCTCACCCACCTCTGAAGTCTCGACCAACCGGAGCGCTTGCATCGGTGGGAGACAGAGTGGGGAGATGATACGGGGGCCGACCGATACTGGGTCGACGGCTGCCGCAGGAGGACGCCACGAACGCATGCGCGGAAATGCGTTGCACCGCGGACGGGGAGCGCGTCGACGTCGAGTGGCGCCTCCTGAAGCCAGGCGGAATCGTCGGCGATGAACGTGATCGCGCCGAGGCGGATCTCGCGGCCCTCCACCAAAACTCCGCACGAAACCATGATCAAAGGGATCGGAAGAAATCGCAACTTCTCCGATCAGGCGCTAAGATTCCTGCCCCACGGTGGGCGCCAACTGTCGTGGTTCTAACTCTGACAGTGATGTAGGGGGGTATGTATGGAGAGGCTAGATCTCAGCTATTGGGAAGTTGTAAACACACCAAGATGTACGAGTTCAGGCCCTTCACGGAGGAAGTAACATCCCTACGTCTCGGTGCCCGGAGGCGGTCGACTGGATTACTGGCGTGTGAATAACAGGGGTGCGAACCCTTCATACTGAGGAGGGGGGTGGCTTATATAGAGTTCGCCGGCCCTCTCCTGCCCTCAGTGATGCAGGGTTTAAGGTACATTTAAGGTCGGGCGTTACTGGTAACGCCCCTAATAAAGTGCTATAATGACCATAAAGACTACTTAATAGCCGACCGTTTGCCTGCGGAGTGACTTTAGGTCTCCTGGCAGTCGAGTGGTTGGCTTCATGGTCGAGTGATGGCTTCTTGGTCGAGTGTCTTGAACCCGTCGAGTGGGATACCTTCAAGTCGATTGAAAGGTGACTTCTTCTAGGGATGTCCTTGGGTAGGACTCTTTGGACAGGTCCGTGCCCCTACCCTAGGTACATAGCTTCATCAGCTAGGAAACTTAACCATCTTTGATTAACGAGCTAGTCAAGTAGAGGCAAACTAGGGACACTCTGTTTGTCTATGTATTCACACATGTACTAAGTTTTCGGTTAATACAATTCTAGCATGAATAATAAACAGTTATCATGATATAAGGAAATATAAATAACAACTTTATTATTGCCTCTAGGGCATATTTCCTTCAGTCTCCCACTTGCACTAGAGTCAATAATCTAGATTACATAGTAATGATTCTAACACCCATGGAGTCTTGGTGTTGATCATGTTTTGCTCGTGAGAGAGGCTTAGTCAACGGGTCTGCGACATTCAGATTCGTATGTATCTTGAAAATCTCTATGTCTCCCTCCTTGACTTGATCACGGATGGAATTGAAGCGTCTCTTGATGTGCTTGGTTCTCTTGTGAAATCGGGATTCCTTTGCCAAGGCAATTGCACCAGTATTGTCAAAAAGATTTTCATTGGACCCGATGCACTAGGTATTACACCTAGATCGGCTATGAACTCCTTCATCCAGACTCCTTCATTTTTTGCTTTCCGAAGCAGCTATGTATTCCGCTTCACACGTAGATCCCGCCACGACGCTCTGCTTAGAACTGCACCAACTGACAGCTCCAACATTCAATAAAAATACGTATCCAGTTTGTGACTTAGAGTCATCCGGATCAGTGTCAAAGCTTGCATCGACGTAACCGTTTACGACGAGCTCTTTGTGACCTCCATAAACAAAAAACATATCCTTAGTCCTTTTCAGGTATTTCGGGATGTTCTTGACCGCTATCTAGTGACCCACTCCTGGATTACTTTGGTACCTTCCTGCTAAACTAATAGCAAGGCACACATCAGGTCTGGTACACAACATTGCATACATGATAGAACCTATGGCTGAGGCATAGGGGATAAATTTCATTTTCTCTCTATATTCTGCAGTGGTCAGGCATTGAGTCTGACTCAACTTCACACCTTGTAACACAGGCAAGAACCCTTTCTTTGACTGATCCATTTTGAACTTCTTCAAAACTTTGTCAAGGTACGTGCTTTGTGAAAGTCCAATTAAGTGTCTTGATCTATCTCTATAGATCTTGATGCCCAATATATAAGCAGCTTCACCTAGGTCTTTTATTGAAAAATTCTTATTCAAGTATCCTTTTATGCTATTCAGAAATTCAGTATCATTTTCGATCAACAATATGTCATCCACATATAATATCAGAAATGCTACGGAGCTCCCACTCACTTTCTTGTAAATACAGACTTCTCCAAAAGTCTTTATAAAACCATATGCTTTGATCACACTATCAAAGTGTATATTCCAACTCCGAGAGGCTTGCACCAGTCCATAAATGGATCGATGGAGCTTGCACACTTTGTTAGCACCTTTAGGATCGACAAAACCTTCTGGTTGCATCATATACAACTCTTCTTTGAAATATCCATTAAGGATTGCAGTTTTGACATCCATTTGCCAAATTTCATAATCATAAAATGCGGCAATTGCTAACATGATCCGGATAGACTTAATCATCGCTACGGGTGAGAAGGTCTCGTCGTAGTCAACTCCTTGAACTTGTCGAAACCTTTCACAACAAGTCGAGCTTTGTAGACAGTAATATTACCATCGGCGTCAGTCTTCTTCTTGAAGATCCATTTATTCTCTATGGCTTGCCGATCATCGGGCAAGTCAACCAAAGTCCACACTTTGTTCTCATACATGGATCCCATCTAAGATTTCATGGCCTCAAGCCATTTCGTGGAATCTGGGCTCATCATCGATTCCTTATAGTTTGTAGGTTCATCATGGTCAAGTAACATGACCTCCAGAATAGGATTACCGTACCACTTTGGTGCGGATCTTACTCTAGTTGACCTACGAGGTTCGGTAGTAACTTGATCAAAAGTTTCATGATCATCATCATTAGCTTCCTCACTAATTGGTGTAGGAATCACTGGAACTGATTTCTGTGATGAACAACTTTCCAATAAGGGAGAAGGTACAATTACCTCATTAAGTTCTACTTTCCTCCCACTCACTTCTTTAGAGAGAAACTCCTTCTCTAGAAAGGATCCATTCTTAGCAACGAATATCTTGCCTTCGGATCAATGATAGAAGGTGTACCTGATAACCCACAAGTATAGGGGATCGCAACAGCTTTCGAGGGTAGAGTATTCAACCCAAATTTATTGATTCGACACAAGGGGAGCCAAAGAACATTCTCAAGTATTAGCAGCTGAGTTGTCAATTCAACCACACCTGGAAACTTAGTATTTGCAGCAAAGTGTTTAGTAGCAAAGTAATATGATAGTGGTGGTAGCAGCAACAAAAGTAAAGACATCAAAAGTAATGTTTTTGGTATTTTGTAGTGATTGTAACAGTAGCAGCGGGAAAGTAAATAAGCGTAAACCAGTATATGGAAAACTCGTAGGCACCGGATCAGTGATGGATAATTATGCCGGATGCGGTTCATCATGTAATAGTCATAACATAGGGTGACACAGAACTAGCTCCAGTTCGTCAACGTAATCTAGGCATGTATTCCGTATATAGTCATACGTGCTTATGGAAAAGAACTTGCATGACATCTTTTGTCCTACCCTCCCGTGGCAGCAGGGTCCTATTGGAAACTAAGGGATATTAAGGCCTCCTTTTAATAGAGAACCAGAACAAAGCATTAGCACATAGTGAATACATGAACTCCTCAAACTATGGTCATCACCGGGAGTGGTCCCGATTATTGTCACTTCGGGGTTGCCGGATCATAACACATAGTAGGTGACTATAGACTTGCAAGATAGGATCTAGAACTCTCATATATTGATGAAAACATAATAGGTTCAGATCTGAAATCATGGCACTCGGGCCCTAGTGACAAGCATTAGGCATAGCAAAGTCATAGCAACATCAATCTTAGAACATAATGGATACTAGGGATCAAACCCTAACAAAACTAACTCGATTACATGATAAATCTCATCCAACCCATCACCGTCCAGCAAGCCTACGATGCAATTACTCACGCACGGCGGTGAGAATCATGAAATTGGTGATGGAGGATGGTTGATGATGACAACGGCTATGAATCCCCCTCTCCGGAGCCTCGAACGGACTCCAGATCAGCCCTCCCGAGAGGTTTTAGGGCTTCGCAGCGGCTCCGTATCGTAAAACGCAATGATTTCTTCTCTCTGATTTTTTTCTCTCTGAAAGCAAATATATAGAGTTGGAGTTGGCGTCAGAGGGTCAACAGGGGGCCCACGAGGTACGGGGGCGCGCCCTAGGGAGGGCGCGCCCCCCACCCTCGTGGAAAGGGTGTGGGCCCCCTGGTCTTCATATTTGGCGAGGATTTTTTATTGTTTTTTCTAAGACCTCCCGTCGAGTTTCAAGTCATTCCGAGAATATTTGTTTTCTGCACATAAAACAACATCATGGTAATTCTGCTGAAAACAGCGTCAGTCCGGGTTAGTTCCATTCAAATCATATAAGTTAGAGTCCAAAACAAGGGCAAAAGTGTTTGGAAAAGTAGATACAACGGAGACATATCAACTCCCCCAAGCTTAAACCCTTGCTTGTCCTCAAGCAATTCAGTTGACAAACTAAAAGAAAGAAAGAAAAAATTTTACAAACTCTGTTTGCTCTTGTTGTTGTAACTATGTCTAGCCAGCATTCAAGTTTTCAGCATAGATCATAACTAACCACATTTGCAATAATTCTCAGGTCTCATCATTACTCATATCAATAGCATAATCAACTAGCAAGTTATAATAATAAATCTCGGATGACAACACTTTCTCAAAACAATCATAATATGATATAACAAGATGGTATCTCGCTAGCCCTTTCTGAGACCGCAAAACATAAATGCAGAGCACCTTTAAAGATCAAGGACTGACTAGACATTGTAATTCATGGTAAAAGAGATCCAATCATAGTCATACCCAACATAAATTAATAGTGATGAATGCAAATGACAGTTGTGCTCTCCAGCTAGTGCTTTTTAATAAGAGGGTGATGACTCAACATAAAAGTAAATGGATAGGCCCTTCGCAGAGGGAAGTAGGGATTTGTAGAGGTGCCAGAGCTTGGTTTTAAAATAGAGATAAATTGTATTTTGAGCGGTATACTTTCATTTTCAACGTAGCAACTAAGAGATGGCGATATATTCCATGCTAAACACATTATAGGCGGTTCCCAAACAGAATGGTAAAGTTTATACTCCCCCTCCACCAACAAGCATCAAACCATGGCTTGCTCGAAACAACGAGTGCCTCCAACATACATCAGGTCCCAGGGGGAGTTTTGTTTGCAATTATTTTGATTTAGTTTGCATAAAGCATGGGGCTGGGCATCCCGGTGACCAGCCATTTTCTCGTGAGTGAGGAGTGGAGTCCACTCCCCTTGAGAATAACCTGCCTAACACGGAAGATAAAGACAACCTTTGTTGATACATGAGCTATTCGAGCATACAAAACAAAATATTTATTTGAAGGTTTAGAGTTTGGTACATACAAATTTACTTGGAACGGCAGGTAGATACCGCATATAGGAAGGTATGGTGGACTCATCTGGAATAACTTTGGGGTTTAAGGGATTGGATGCACAAGCAGTCAGGCCCGGCCCTGAGGGGGGGCAGGGGGTGCGGCCGCCCCGGGCCCCCGAGACGAGGGGGCCCCCACCGAGGTACGTGCTGCAGTAAAGATAGGCCTGCTGGGCCTCGGTTGGATGGATGGAGTTTCCGTATGTAATTAGCGGAGGAATCGATCCTAGAAAAAAGGAAAAACTTAACGGAGACATCGCTGCACACGATTATTACTTTGACGGATTGACCGGACTCTAGGCACAATAGCACGATTGCACGAAGCAGCAAGAGTTGCCTTTTTGTCTTTTCGCGATTGGATCTGTCGTGGTTGCATCGCCCAAGCTGCTGATTGATTCGCATACCGCCTGATCACGGCCGCCGCCTAGTTACTGCCAGGAAGAGTAGCGCTACAGCCTGCCGGCCTGAGAGGTGGACTTGCGCAATCGTTGGTTTCCATGTGACAACGTTGAGAAGCCAGATGCTGATTTGAGAGAAGGTATAGTGAGTTTGCCATCGTAATTGATATTTTTGGGGGATAAATTAATAGAGATTTTATTGGATTGATCTATATCTTTTGGTAATTTTAAATTGCTTATTTTTTACTTCAGCACTATCATGCGGTTGACGGTGATAAGAGAGAGTAAATAGCATAAAACTACTACTTTACAGGCTAGGGTTCCAAAAAACTACCGATTTTTAAATTTTCTCACATAACTACCAAATGGGAGGTCGGCTGTTTCAAAAAACCCAAATCGCTGATTACTTATCAATTGATCACGATTACGACAGGTCAGGCCCACGCCTAAACGAAGCGTTATTTTGACCATTAGTTTGACCATTGACTGACATACTGACATGTGGGGCCCACATGTCTGTGTCTCTGTCATAATTTAATAAAAAAATTCAATAAAGCAATCAGGTCCCTGTAAAAATTGAAAAAAAGCAATCGGGTCCCTGTAGACTTAAAAAAAAGCAATCGGGTCCTCCCGTGCTCAAGCTCGAGAGGAGCTGCGCCCTCCCGGCTCGCGGCGGCCCGTGCCCGCCTTGCCCCGGCGCGGCTCGCGGTGTCCCGTGCCCGCCTTGCCCTGGCGCGGCTCGTGGCGGCCCCTCAGCACCTCCCGATGGCGCGCGGCAGCGCAGCGATCGTGCCGGAGCCCCGTGGCACGCGGCGGAGCCTCCAGACGGCGCGCGCGGTAGGGTCGCCGGCCTCTAGTATGCCTCCTCGTCTCCACCTTGCCACCAGGAGCTCTGGCGAGCTCCTACCATCAACAACAGCGTAGGGGGGCTCGGAGTGGCATAGGGCGGTGGCCGGACGTGGCACAGAACGGCGGCATGGAGTGTGGTCGGCGGCCATGGCGGTTCTGTGCTGTTCCTAACGAGTAGGAAGAGTGGAGGAGAAGGGAGGCAGAGAGGAGAAGAGGAAGATAAGAAGAGACACTGACATGTGGGCCTCACATGTCAGTTAACGGTCAAACTAGCAGTCAAACTAACACTTCGTTTAGGTGTGGGCCTGACCTGTCATAATTGTGATCAATTGATAAGCACTCGGCGATTTGGGTTTTTGAGACAGCCGACCACCCATTTGGTAGTTATCTGAGAAAAATAAAAAATCGGTAGTTTTTTGGAACCCTAGCCTGTAAAGTAGTAGTTTTATGCTATTTACTCGATAAGAGAGCACCTATGCATCCGTTGGTAGAATCAACTAAAGGATCCATTGATATTTTATAAGAGAACATGCATTACATCCACGACAAGTCGGTTGTATTCACTGCAGAGGAACAAACTAAGCAATCTAGAAGAAAATAATCCTACAGAAGACAATGTGAACAACAACACGGGATGATAACAATGTGAGTGACCATGATCTCATATTTAAGTCACCTGCTGCACGATACAATTTATATTTAGAGAAGGAACTTCTTTTTACTATGGATATTGATATTTACAAATCAAGAAATAGGGTAATCTTGATAAAACCTATATAACACGTGCATTGAATTGTATTTTCATATTTATACTAAAGGGCCCCACGCTTCTATTTGGCCCCGGGCCCCCAAAACCTCAGGACCGTCCCTGCAAGCAGTATTCCCGCTTAGTACAAGTGAAGGCTAGCAAAAGACTGGGAAGCGACCAACTAGAGAGCGACAACAGCCATGTACATGCATTAAAATTAATAAACATTAGATGCAAGCATGAGTAGGATATAATCCACCATGAACATAAATATCGTGAAGGCTATGTTGATTTTGTTTCAACTACATGCGTGAACATGTGCCAAGTCAAGTCACTTAAATCATTCAAAGGAGGATACCACCCCATCATACCACATCATAATCATCTCAATAGCATGTTGGCACACAAGGTAAATCATTATAACTCATAGCTAATCAAGCATGGCACAAGCAACTCTGATCTCTAATTGTCATTGCAAACATGTTTATTCATAATAAGCTGAATCAAGAACGCGGGGCTCATCATATTTACAAAAACAAAAGAGGTCGAGTTCATACCAACTTTTCTCATCTCAGTCAGTCCATCATATATCATCATAATTGCCTTTCACTTGCACTACCGAACGGTGTGAATAATAATAAGAGTGTACGTGCATTGGACTAAGCTGGAATCTGTGAGCATTCAATAAATAGGAGAAGACAAGGCAATATGGGTGCTTGGTTAAATCAACAATAATGCATATAAGAGCCACTTCAACAATTTAATTATGGTCTTCTCCTACTGACCCCCAAAGAAAAGAAAAGAAATAAAACTATTTACACGGGAAAGCTCCCAACAAGCAAAAGAAGAACGGGAAATATTTTTGGGTTTTCTTTTTAATTATTACTACTACAGCAGAAAAATAAACTACTACTAATTTTTTGTTTTTTCTTAAGGTTTAACAAACACACAAGAAGAAAGTAGGAAAAAGAAAATAAACTAGCATGGATATTACAGTGAAAAAGTATGAGCACCGACATCTAGCAATGAGTGTGTGAACATAAATGTAATGTCGGTGAGAAATGCGTACTCCCCAAGCTTAGGCTTTTGGCCTAAGTTGGTCTATGGCCACGGCTGGCCTGGCGGATATCCGTAATAATAGTTGTTGGGGTCGTACTGTGACGAGGAGGAATAGTTGGGATCATATTGTGATGAAGAAGAAGACTCTGACTGCCACTGGCTGACATTCATCTCTGGATCCCAAGAATAAACAGATTGTCATGGAGGCTCATCGTGTGGTTCCTGTTCTGGCTCCTCGGTAGGTGCAGGGTTCCGGTAGGCGTGAATAGCCGTCAACGGAACAAGGTACGTGCCTGCAGTCAAATCAAACAAAGAAGGAGTAGGCAAGGTTATAGTCTCAGGATGATGTTTATTAAAGAACAATTGATATCTAAGCTCCCCTGCCCTATTTTAACAATTAAATCATGTGCCGCCATACTTTTACGATCTAGATAAACACGGGGTAGCACTTTTTCTTCCTTCTCAGCATGCCTAATAGGTATGTTAAAATGTGCGGCTAGGCGTGTGGCATAGATGCCTCCAAAGATGGGGCCCTTAGTACGTTTCATATTTAACCGTCTAGCAATAATACCGCCCAAACTAAAAGTGTTATCACTATATAAACCTTGGAGCAGAATAATTAAATCAGGGATACTCAGGGTTCCAGAATTTCCGCGTCCAATTGAACAACGACTAGCAAATAATCCAAAGTAACACAAAACAGGAAAATGTATGCTAGTGATTCATGCATCGGAAACCTTCCTGGTTTCTCCTACAGTGATATTATCAATAAACCCAGCCACATCATCATGATGTGGTTCTTCTGTCTTGCCCTCAAAAGGGACTAAACAAATCCGACAAAAATCATAAAGCGACATCTCCTTAGGCTCATCATATAAATGAAATTCCGCCGTAGGTGGTGAGTTCCTAGGAAGAAAATAAAAGTTTTGCACAAAGGTATTTGTGAGTAAGAGATACTGGTCGCATTGGTCGTGGAGGAAAGCGGTGAGGCCTGCATTGTGAGCCAATTCATGGAAATCTTCATAGATACCGGCTGCTCTCAAAAAATCTTCAGAAGGCCATTCACATGCCCGAATCTCCGCGGTGTGTGGCAAATTATACTTAGGCTTAGGTGCCTTTTCCTTTGAGCTTTGGCTTGATGAGCCCCTCAATAATCTCCTCATCATTTTTCTGAAACAATCTGAAATTTTTAGTAACTTCAAAATAAAAATAAACCAAACTCAATAAAACTGATAGCAACTACTCCTACAAGTGCCTAGAGCCTATATCAAGCATTAGAACTACTTGGAACCATATAAATTTGACATGCAAGCTCAAGAACATGGTCACCTATGCAGCACAAATTTGCAATGAATAAAGCACTAGAACAAAAACTAATTGGACCAATGGAGGAGTTACATACCAAGGAACAGTCTCCCCAAGCAGTTTTGCGAGAGGTGCTTTGAGCAAGGAGATCGAAAATCACAGCAAAAGTGGCTGGAACTCGTGCTTGAGTTGGTTTTTCGGGTTTGTGTGAGATAGAGGAAGAAGATGGGTGCTGGAATAAGTGGAGGAGGGCCACTGTGGGCCCACGAGGCAGGGGGCGCGCCCTATAGGGGGGGCGCCCACCACCCTCGTGGCCAGGTGGCATCTCCTCCCGCGGTGATTTTTGCACAGTAAATCCTCAAATATTCCCGAAAAATCATATTAAATTGGCATGGCATTCTGAGGACTTTTATTTTCAGGATATTTTTATATTGCACGGATAAGTCAGGCAACAGACAGAAAATACTATTTTTACTTTATTTAATATAAATAACAGAAAGTAAAAGTGGAGTACAGAAGTTTGTGCTTCTAGTTTCATCCATCTCATGCTCATCAAAAAGAATCCACTAACAAGGTTGATCAAGTCTTGTTAACAAACTCATTCCGATGATCATGAAACCGAAGAAATTTCGAATAACACTAAGTTACCTCAACGGGGATATGCACATCCCCAATAATAAGAATATCATATTTCTTCTTGACAGTAGGGAGAGGAAATTCAAAACTTCCAAATATAATCGATGGAATTTTTCCGATGGAGTTGATACTATGAACTTGAGGTTGTTTCCTCGGAAAGTGTACCGTATCCTCATTACCATTAACATGAAAAGTGACATTGCCTTTGTTGCAATCAATAACAGCCCCTGCAGTATTAAGAAAAGGTCTTCCAAGAATAATAGACATACTATCATCCTCGGGAATATCAAGAATAACAAAGTCCGTTAAAATAGTAACGTTTGCAACCACAACAGGCACATCCTCACAAATACCGACAGGTATAGCAGTTGATTTATCATCCATTTGCAAAGATATTTCAGTAGGTGTCAGCTTATTCAAGTCAAGTCTACGATATAAAGAGAGAGGCATAACACTAACACCGGCTCCAAGATCACATAAAGCAGTTTTAATATAATTTCTTTTGATGGAGCAAGGTATAGTAGGTACTCCGGGGTCTCCAAGTTTCTTTGGTATTCCACCCTTAAAAGTATAATTAGCAAGCATGGTGGAAATCTCAGCTTCCGGTATCTTTCTTTTATTAGTAATGATATCTTTCATATATTTAGCATAAGGATTTGTTTTGAGCACATCAGTTAATCGCATACGCAAAAAGATAGGCCTAATCATTTCAGCAAATCACTCAAAATCCTCATCATCCTTTTTCTTGGATGGTTTTGGAGGAAAAGGCATGGGTTTCTGAACCCAAGGTTCTCTTTCTTTACCATGTTTCCTAGCAACAAAGTCTCTTTTCTCATAACGTTGATTCTTTGATTGTGGGTTATCAAGATCAACAGCAGGTTCAATTTCTACATCATTGTCATTACTAGGTTGAGCATCATTATGAAAATCAGCATTAACATTTTCATTAGGTTCAGTCTCATTACCAGATTGTGTTTCAGCATCAGACATAGATATATCATTTGGATTATCAGGTGGTTCAGCAATAGGGTCACTAGAAGTTTGCACAGTTCTATCATTTTTCTTTTTCTTCTTTTTAGAAGAACTAGGAACATCAATATTATTTCTCTGAGAATCTTGCTCGATTCTCTTAGGGTGGCCTTCAGGATACAAAGGTTCCTGAGTCATTCTACTAGTTCTAGTAGCCACTCTAACAGCATAATCATTTTTCTTACTATTCATTTCATCAAGCACTTATTTTTGAGCTTTAAGTACTTGTTCTACTTGAGTGGTAACCATAGAAGCATGTTTTCTAATAAGTTTAAGTTCACCTTTAATATCAGTCATATAATCACCCAAGCGTCTAATCATATAAGCATTTTCTTTTAATTGTCTACCGAAATAAGCATTGAAGTCATCTTGCTTATACATAAACTTATCGAACTCATCCAAGCATTGACTAGCAATTTTAGTAGGAGGGACTTCAGCTTTATCATATCTATAGAGAGAATTTACCTTTACTACCTGTGACGGGATATCGGGATCAGGAGGTTCTTCAGTAAATAAATAATTGAGATCATAGGTTTCTTCAACAGGTGATGAATTAAGACCATGTATTTCTTCAATAGGAGGTAAATTCTTAACGTCTTCAGCTTTTATACCTTTTTCTTTCATAGATTTCTTTGCCTCTTGCATGTCTTCGGGGCTGAGAAATAGAACACCTCTCTTCTTCGGAGTTGGTTTAGGAATAGGCTCAGTAATTGGTGCAGGAGTTGGCTCAGGAGCTGGCTCAGGAGGTGCCCAATTATTTTCGTTTGTCAACATATTATTCAATAGAATTTCAGCTTCATCCGGTGTTCTTTCCCTGAAAAGAGAACCAGCACAACTATCCAGGTAATGTCTGGAAGCATTGGTTAGTCCATTATAAAAGATATCAAGTATTTCAGGTTTCTTAAGAGGATGATCAGGCAAAGCATTAAGTGGCTTGAGAAGCCTCCCAAAAGCTTGTGGGAGACTTTCTTCTTTAATTTGCACAAAGTTGTATATTTCCCTCAAAGCAGCTTGTTTCTTATGAGCGGGGAAATATTTAGCAGAGAAGTAATAAATCATATCCTGGGGACTACGTACACAACCAGGATCAATAGAATTAAACCATATCTTAGCATCACCCTTTAATGAGAACGGAAATATTTTGAGTAAATAGAGGTAACGTGATCTCTCATTATTAGTGAATAGGGCAGCTATATCATTTCACTTAGTAAGATGTGCCACAACAGTTTCAGATTCATAGCCATAAAATGGATCAGATTCAACCAAAGTAATTATATCAGGATCAACAGAGAATTCATAATCTTTATCAGGAACACATATAGGTGAAGTAGCAAAAGCAGGGTCAGGTCTCATTCTATCTCTAAGTGATTCTTTGTTCCATTTAATTAATAACCTCTTAAGCTCATATCTATCTTTGCAAACGAAAATAGCAGCAGAAGATTCTCTATCAAAAAGATAACCTTTAGGAATAACGGGCATGTTTTTATCATCACTATCATCATCGTATTCAGATTCAATAATTTCTTTTTCTCTAGCCCTAGCAATTTGTTCATCAAGAAATTCACCAAGGGGCATAGTAGTATCATACATAGAAGCAGTTTCATCATAAGTATCATGCATAGCAGAAGTGGCATCATCAATAACATGCGACATATCAGAACGAATAGCAGAAGCAGGCGTAGGTGTCGCAAATTTACTCATAACAGAAGGTGAATCAAGTGCAGAGCTAGATGGCAGTTCCTTACCTCCCCTCGTAGTTGAGGGATAGATCTTGGTTTTTGGATCTCTCAAGTTCTTCATAGTGTCCAGCAGATATAAATCCCAAGTGACTCAAAGAATAGAGTTATGATCCTCGGCAACGGTGCCAGAAATTAGTCTTGATAACCCACAAGTATAGGGGATCGCAACAGCTTTCGAGGGTAGAGTATTCAACCCAAATTTATTGATTCGACACAAGGGGAGCCAAAGAATATTCTCAAGTATTAGCAGCTGAGTTGTCAATTCAACCACACTTGGAAACTTAGTATCTGCAGCAAAGTGTTTAGTAGCAAAGTAATATGATAGTGGTGGTAGCGGCAACAAAAGTAAAGACAGCAAAAGTAATGTTTTTGGTATTTTGTAGTGATTGTAACAGTAGCAGCGGGAAAGTAAATAAGCGTAAACCAGTATATGGAAAACTCGTAGGCACCGGATCAGTGATGGATAATTATGTCGGATGTGGTTCATCATGTAACAGTCATAACATAGGGTGACACAGAACTAGCTCCAGTTCGTCAATGTAATGTAGGCATGTATTCCGTATATAGTCATACGTGCTTATGGAAAAGAACTTGCATGACATCTTTTGTCCTACCCTCCCATGGCAGCGGGGTCCTATTGGAAACTAAGGGATATTAAGGCCTCCTTTTCATAGAGAACTGGAACAAAGCATTAGCACATAGTGAATACATGAACTCCTCAAACTATGGTCATCACCGGGAGTGGTCCCGATTATTGTCACTTCGGGGTTGCCGGATCATAACACATAGTAGGTGACTATAGACTTGCAAGATAGGATCTAGAACTCTCATATATTGATGAAAACATAATAGGTTCAGATCTGAAATCATGGCACTCGGGCCCTAGTGACAAGCATTAGGCATAGCAAAGTCATAGCAACATCAATCTCAGAACATAATGGATACTAGGGATCAAACCCTAACAAAACTAACTCGATTACATGATAAATCTCATCCAACCAATCACCGTCCAGCAAGCCTACGATGCAATTACTCACGCATGGCGGTGAGCATCATGAAATTGGTGATGGAGGATGGTTGATGATGACGACGGCGACGAATCCCCCTCTCCGGAGCCCCGAACGGACTCCAGATCAGCCCTCCCGAAAGGTTTTAGGGCCTGGTGGCGGCTCCGTATCGTAAAACGCGATGATTTCTTCTCTTTGATTTTTTTTCTCTCCAAAAGCAAATATATAGAGTTGGAGTTGGCGTCGGAGGGTCAACAGGGGGCCCACAAGGTAGGGGGGCGCCCCCCACCCTCGTGGAAAGGGTGTGGGACCCCTGGTCTTCATATTTGGCAAGGATTTTTTATTGTTTTTCCTAAGACCTCCTGTGGAGTTTCAGGTCATTCCGAGAATATTTGTTTTCTGCACATAAAATAACATCATGGTAATTCTGCTGAAAACAGCGTCAGTCAAGTTAGAGTCCAAAACAAGGGCAAAAGTGTTTGGAAAAGTAGATACGACGGAGACGTAACAGTACCCAACAATCTCCTTTGGGTATCCTATGAAGAGACATTTCTTCGATTTGGGTTCGAGCTTATCCGGTTGAAGCTTTTTCACATAAGCATCGCAGCCCCAAACTTTAAGAAACGACAACTTGGGTTTCTTGCCAAACCATAGTTCATAAGGTGTCGTCTCAATGGATTTTGATGGTGCCCTATTTTAACGTGAATGCAGCCGTCTCTAAAGCATAACCCCAAAACGATAGCGGTAAATCGGTAAGAGACATCATAGATCTCACCATATCTAATAAAGTGCGGTTACGATGTTCAGACACACCATTACGCTGTGGTGTTCCAGGTGCGTGAGTTGTGAAACTATTCCACATTGTTTCAAATGAAGACCAAACTCATAACTCAAATATTCACCTCCATGATCAGATCATAGAAACTTAATTTTCTTGTTATGATGATTTTCCACTTCACTCTGAAATTCTTTGAACTTTTCAAATGTTTCAGACTTATGTTTCATCAAGTAGATATACCCATATCTGCTCAAATCATCTGTGAAGGTCAAAAATAACGATACCCGCCGCGAGCATCAACACTCATCGGACTGCATACATCAGTATGTATTATTTCCAATAAGTCTGTTGCTCGCTCCATTGTTCCGGACAACGGAGTCTTAGTCATCTTGCCCATGAGGCATGGTTCGCAAGCATCAAGTGATTCCAAAAGCCCATCAGCATGGAGTTTCTTCATGCGCTTTACACCAATATGACCTAAATGGCAGTGCCACAAATAAGTTGCACTGTCATTATTAAACTTATATCTATTGGCTTCAATACTATGAATATGTTATCGAGATTCAATAAAAATAGACCACTCATCAAGGGTGCATGACCATAAAAGATATTACTCATATAAATAGAACATCCATTATTCTCTGATTTAAATGAATAACTGTCTCATATCAAACAAGATCCAGACATAATGTTCATGCTTAACACTGGCACCAAATAACAATTATTCGGGTCTAAAACTAATCCCGAAGGTAGATGTAGAGGTAGTGTGCCGACCACGATCACATCGACTTTGGAACCATTTCCCACGCGCATCGTCACCTCGTCCTTAGCCAATCTTCGCTTAATATGTAGCCCCTGTTTTGAGTTGCAAATATGAGCAACAAAACTAGTATCAAATACCCAGGCGCTACTACAATCATTAGTAAGGTACACATCAATAACATGTATATCAAATATACCTTTCAATTTGCCATCCTTCTTATCCGCCAAATACTTGGGGCAGTTCCGCTTCCAGTGACCAGTCCCTTTGCAGTAGAAGCACTCAGTCTCAGGCTTAGGTCCAGACTTGGGCTTCTTCACTTGAGCAACAACTTTCTTGCCGTTCTTCTTGAAGTTCCCCTTCTTCCCTTTTCCCTTCTTCTTGAAACTAGTGGTCTTGTTGACCATCAAAACTTGATGCTCCTTCTTGATTTCTACCTCCGCACCCTTTAGCATTGCGAAGAGCTCGAGAATTGTCTTATCCATCCCATGCATATTATAGTTCATCATGAAGCTTTTGTAGCTTGGTGGTAGTCATTGAAGAACTTTGTCAATGACACTATCATCAGGAAGATTAACTCCCAGTTGAGTCAAGTGGTTGTGGTACCCAAACATTCTAAGTATATGTTCACTAACAGAACTATTCTCCTCCATTTTGCACCTGTAGAACTTATTGGAGACTTCATATCTCTCAATCCGGGCATTTGCTTGAAATATTAACTTCACCTCCCGGAACATCTCATATGCTCCATGACGTTCAAAAAATCGTTGAAGTCCCGATTCTAAGCCATAAGGCATGGCACACTGAACTATCGAGTAGTCATCAACTTTGCTCTACCAGATGTTCATAACATCTGGAGTTGCTCCTATAGCAGGCTTTGCACCTAGCGGTGCTTCCAGGATGTAATTCTTCTGTGCGGAAATGAGGATAATCCTCAAGTTACGGACCCAGTTCGTGTAGTTGCTACCATCATCTTTCAACTTAGCTTTCTCTAGGAATGCATTAAAATTCAAAGGAACAGTAGCATGGGCCATTTATCTACAACAACATAGACATGCAAAATATTATCAGGTACTAAGTTCATGATAAATTAAAGTTCAATTAATCATATTACTTAAGAACTCCCACTTAGATAGACATCCCTCTAGTCATCTAAATGATGACGTGATCCATATCAACAAAACCATGTCCAATCATCACGTGAGATGGATAAGTTTTCAATGGTGAACATCACTATGTTGATCATATCTACTATATGATTCACGCTCGACCTTTCGGTCTCAGTTGTGATGCCCGGATAATTAAACTACAGTGAATCTCTGCTAATGATGCCACGTCACTGCGATTACTATTATTAATCTCGCAAAGGTTCAAAAACAATTCAAAATTTTAAATAACAAGTCAAATTATTATTTCTGGAAACGGTAAAACAAAAATGTTTGGTAGGATGCAAATATTCACTAACAATTTGTCATGAAAGAATTAACATTTTGCAAAATATAAAATTGCCTCTCGATATTAAAACAATGGACCAACAACACCTTTTATCCCATTTAAATATGAACTCAAGCTTAATAAATTATTTCGAACCCAAACTTTTGTGGCAGAGTAAAATAATGCATAGTAATTATATGACAAGGTTTTACATTTTACAAAAGTAATTAATGTAAAAAGAAAGTACAAAATAGTAGCTAAGTAAATAAATAAATAAATAAATATGAAAAGGAACAAATCCTAGTGTCCAACTGGGCCCTAGTCCATAGGAGTCGGCCAACCCAGCTAGCGACGCCCTCCTCATCTCTCCTCCACCTGTCGAACACGACCGAGCGCGCCCATGCCAGCTCGTCGCCCGCGTCGCTACAGATGCGGCGGGGTGGATAAGAACGCCAGCATCGACGCATTGGATACTTCCGAGATCTTCTTCCCCTCCCCCACGAGTTGTTGCATCTTCTCCCGCCATGGACGCTTCTGCAGTCGTCGCCGCCATGCCGCACGTGTAGCCACAGAGCACCCCGTAACAAGCCACCGCGTCTGCCGGCTCCGTCGTTGACTGCTTCGTCATCCACATCAACCTATTGGAGCTGGGAGCCCCTGCATCAAGCCCTATGATGTCGTCTTCTTCCTCGGCCCCAACGAACTTCGTCATTGATTCCGGCTACTTCGAGCCCTCCCCGAGCCCACCTTGCTCATCTACAGGCTCACTGTGAGGCCTTCTTCCTTTCCCCTTTGCTTCCCCTCGGATTCATGCCGAATCACTGCGTCCGCGAGCACCGAACTCCGCCGTCCGCCGTGGCCGACGGGGGTCGAGTACCCCGCGCTCCTCTGCCCGAACCAGTGTTCGCAGTGTGCTCCTGGCACTGCCAGGAGGCCGACGAGCCCACCCGCTCGCCTTGCAGCGCCCTCTAGCCCCGGGTCCACCCTTGCCGCCACTCTGACCGTCGCGTCGCTCATCCCTTGCACGTCGCCGCAAACACCCGCGCACACCGGCCCCTGCCTCTGCTCGCGCCCGCGGTCGCCGGGACCACGCCGCGTCGCCCGCCCACTATGGCCTTCTGCTGCCGCTGCTGCTTTCTCTGCCGCCCGGCTGACCTACTGCTGCTCGTCCGCACGCAGCGCCTCCCCCTGCCGCTGACCGCCGCAGCCGCGCCCGACGCACCCTTGCCCGCGGGCCCCGTGCGTGGCCTCGCCATCGCCTGCTGCTGCCCGAAGCGCTGCTAACCACTGATGGACCTGTTGCTGCATCCTACTACTACGCTGCTGCTCTACTGAACCTACTATTACTACTAACTACTTTAGCTACTACTATGGTTAGCTTTACAAATATTACATCGGGTAACCCCCTCGGCAGCCCCTAAACTCCGGTTAAACAACTACTAACAGGCCAAAAATAAATATGAGTAGAATGTACACTTGACAAACTTCATATTACTCCATTGGACCAAATTCATTTGATGCATGGTTTAAATCCTACAAAAATCACAAAATGCTTTGTTGGAACAAAAGTAACCCCTAGCTATGTGTGTTGCGTGTGTGTACCCACGGCTGACTATGCCACCGGCCGGCCCATGGTTTAATTAGGCTAGGATTAATTAGGGCTAGTTTAGGTAGGATGTAATTTAGTGCTAATTAGTCTATATAAACAATGCCATGTGGCCCCCTAGTTTAAATTAATTTAGCCTAAGTAATCTACACCTATGTCCATGACATGTGGGCCACCACCTCTCCTTTTGACTAGTCACATTGACTTGGTCAATTCGGATTTAAATTAAACACAAAATTCTAGAATATTGATAAAACTTTGGAAAATTATAAAAAATTAACCGTAACTCCGATGGAAAAACTTTGTACATGAAAGTTGCTCAGAACGACGAGACGAATCCAGATACGCGGCCCGTTCGTCCGCCACGCATCCCTAGCATAGGGAACCTGCAACATTTCACCTCCGGTTCATCTGTCCGGAATCGTGAAACACCGGGAATACTTTCCCGGATATTTCCCTCCTTCGCCGGTATCGCCTATCCCTACGTTAAGGTCACCCCTAGCACAACGTATTGCCGCATCTTGCTTTGTGTTACATTTGATTGCTCTGTTATTTATTGTGTTCCCCCTCCGTTACTCCTTTCCGGTAGACTTCGACCTGCCGATCGTTCGTGTGTTCGACTACATCGAAGATGACCCCTCCTTCTTGCCAGAGCAACCAGGCAAGCCCCCCCTTGATCACCAGATATCGCTACTCTTCTCTATACTGCTTGCATTAGAGTAGTGTAGCATGTTACTGCTTTCCGTTATCTATTCTGATGCATAGCCTGTCTTGCTACTACTGTTGTTACTTTACCTGCTATCCTACTGCTTAGTATAGGATGCTAGTGTTCATCAGTGGCCCTACACTCTTGTCCGTCTGCCATGGCTATACTACTGGGCCGTGATCACTTCGGGAGGTGATCATGGGCATATGCTATATACTTATACTGTTACAATTACTTATGATACTGTTCGGAGATGGGGGCTGAAGGGGCAGGTGGCTCCAATCCTGGTAGGGTGGGCCTGGGTCCGACGGCCCCGACTGTTACTTTGAGGGAGCGACCAGGCAGAGGTTGAGACCACCCTAGGGAGAAGAGGTGGGCCTGGCCCTGGTCGGCCGCGTTCGCATACTTAACACGTTTAACGAGATCTTGGTATTTGATCTGAGTCTGGCTACTGCTATACGCACTAACCATCTACGCGGGGACAGTTATGGCACTCGACGTCGTGGTATCAGCCGAAGACCTTCGTGACGTCAGCGACTGAGTGGCGCGCAGCGGATTGGAACGTAAGCCTGCTCTTGTATTAAGGGGGCTAGTTCTGCTTCCGGCCGCGATCGCAACGTGCAGGTGTGCAAGGGCGATGGGCCCAGACCCCTGCGCCATAGGATTTAGACCGGCGTGCTGACCTCTCTGTTGTGCCTAGGTAGGGCTGCGACGTGTTGATCTTCCGAGGCCGGGCATGACCCAGGAAAGTGTGTCCGGCCAAATGGGATCGAGCGTGTTGGGATATGTGGTGCACCCCTGCAGGGAAGTTAATCTATTCGAATAGCCGTGATCTTCGGTAACAGGACGACTTGGAGTTGTACCTTGACCTTATGACAACTAGAACCGGATACTTAATAAAACACACCCTTCCAAGTGCCAGATACAACCGGTGATCGCTCTCTCACAGGGCGACGAGGGGAGGATCATCGGTTAGGGTTATGCTATGCGATGCTACTTGGAGGACTTCAGTCTACTCTCTTCTACATGCTGCAAGATGGAGGTGGCCAGAAGCGTAGTCTTCGACAGGATTAGCTATCCCCCTCTTATTCTGGCTTTCTGCAGTTCAGTCCACCGATATGGCCCTTTACACATTTACCCATGCATATGTAGTGTAGCTCCTTGCTTGCGAGTACTTTGGATGAGTACTCACGGTTGCTTTCTCCTTCTTTCCCTCTATCCCTTCTACCTGGTTGTCGCAACCAGATGTTGGAGCCCAGGAGCCAGACGCCACCGTCGACGACGACTCCTACTACACCGGAGGTGCCTACTACTACGTGCTGCCCGCTGATGACGACCAGGAGTAGTTAGGAGGATCCCAGGCAGGAGGCCTGCGCCTCTTTCGATCTGTATCCCAGTTTGTGCTAGCCTTCTTATGGCAAACTTGTTTAACTTATGTCTGTACTCAGATATTGTTGCTTCCGCTGACTCGTCTATGATCGAGCTCTTGTATTCGAGCCCTCGAGGCCCCTGGCTTGTAATATGATGCTTGTATGACTTATTTTATTTGTAGAGTTGTGTTGTGATATCTTCCCGTGAGTCCCTGATCTTGATCGTACACGTTTGCGTGTATGATTAGTGTACGATTGAATCGGGGGCGTCACAAGTTGGTATCAGAGCCGACGCCTGTAGGAATCCCGTTCCAACTCCTTGGCCAAAGTCGAGTCCTAGTCATTGCACTTTTACTACATGGCTGTGTGCCTTACGGGCCCACGTCGCCATCTGGGTGGTAATTAGGATCTTTTATTCCTCGTCTATTACTCTGGGATCTGACTCTCTCCTCTCGGGTTAAATTGAATTTTGCTAAAATCTACCTCTAGGTTCTCGTTCCCACTTCCTGCCGATGAGCCCCTTCATTACAGATGATCGACTGCTTCAACAGAAGATTCTGACAATACTCTCCGATGCTCTCCCGAAACCTTATGCCGTTGCTTTTACAATTCCCTACCACCGAAATATCCCTATGGATAAGTATTTAGACCCGTCGTGCTTACTTTTATTCCCAGTCGATCTTGTTATTATAAGATACCCCGAGAATACTTTGTGCCTACTGCCTTGCAGTTCTTTGCCACATGCATACCACTACGGATAATTACTCGCATTTATCGAGTATCCGCTCATCCCCAGATATTCATGCAGTTCACAAAATTCTTCGAAATACCATTCGGTCTTCCGAAAATCCTGAGCAACCTATTGCTCCTGAAATTCTTGCTTGCTTGCATTATGGTTAATCCCATAAGTATAGTAATCTTATTGGCAACCTTTGTCAATATCATTTGAGTCCATTGACTCAATATGTTGCGAATTCTCGCAATCCTCACTCAGATCATAGAATTCATCCTTCCAGCTCAGATGTCATTTAAAACGTGAGCTGGTCCTCGGCCAATCAGATTGCCATCGATTGTACCCCTAAGTCTATTCAACTTGTCCGTCCTTGATCAGAGCGTTTGCTCCTGATCCCTTGATTTGAAAATCATAATTCCTTTGTTATTTAAACGTTGAATTATTCAGATGTTTCTGTAAAACGATGCATTTGCATTCTTTCTTCCTCTGATTGGGTATCGATACTCACATCAGCTCCATTGTGGATCACCATATCCACTGTTGGATTATTATCCGACAATGTCCTTCATAATTAATCACCTTGTGAGTTCTTTCTCCGATACATAATGCCTTTGGTAATTTGTATCCTCTCCTTTTGCCAACCATGCTCTGCTTTCGAGCTGGTAATATTTACTCTCAAAGCTTGTGGTATATGTTTCCACGATACCCTGACGGGTTGAACCTATGCCTTCCTTAATTTGTGTGACCTCGAATTTATGCGGGTTATACCCTGCTGACGCTTCGTCAGATAACTTTTCAACACTACAACTTCGAAAAGGGGAGGTAAATGTAAGGTTATGCATTGAAGAAGTGGGAGTCGACCTTGAACTTTGTGTTCATGCCCATGGACACGATGTAGATCTTATCAGTTAAAGCTTCTCTTAAATTAATTACTCCCTTGGTATAAGTTCATATTATATCTGGGATCTGGCCTTTTGCAATCGTGGTTTCGACCATGTTCTCTTTTAGGTACCGTTTCTCGTGCAAGTTTAAGCACTTGTCTTCTGCAGAGCAATACCCCAGTCCAACCTCTACTTTGATCTGTCGTCGAGTATTACCCCCTGGTATCTCGAGGATACCACGGGATACATAACTTCTTATGAGTTCTTCATCAACTAATATTCTTGCCGATTCCATTTTTCCAACGGGTTCTCAGTTGTTAGAACCCCTCAAGGACACCGACAACTGAATTGAGTCCGCACTACGATTCAACAACTCTTGGTAACCTTCATTACTTACGAGTCTGAACTCGATCACGTCATTCCGAGCCTACTCGGCTATATCATTATCGTGCCAAATTTTAACTGTGCTACCTGGTCCTTCTTTCCGGAGCACAATTTCGACGATGGGCTAAGCTTACGTCGATCTTCCTTGTCTTATGTTTCACCTCAAACAACAAACTTGATTTCAAGTTTGTGTCGTACCCATGGTTCCAATAACCTTTCGCTTCATCATTCGTTTGACTTGATGTCATCGCCGACCGATTACATCTCCATGAAACCTCTCGACAGAAATTGTCATGATCATCATCAACATTTCGAGCTCCTCAAGGATATCAATTGAATTCCTGATGAGAAATACCATCCTTGCCCTCGATGATTTGTGTTATCATCGACCACTCGATTGCCTTCCGTTCAACACAAACTTGTTCGTGTTTTGTGTTATACCTTGAGATCCTTGCTATCCAGCATTTGTTCTCCTTTACCTTGGAGTATTACCATCTTTTATGTCAAGAATGTTGTGAGAATTTCACCACCTCTTAAGAATTCTTGGTATCGTGATACTTCTCACCATCACCATTCTTTCTTGGTCCTCGTGTTGATTCCAACCGGGGTACCAACAAGTGAACGGTGTTGTTTGGATTCTGCACTTCTAGCAACCCTATTGCTTTGAAGTTAATGGTCGGCCGTTCGTTCTTAGACTATTGATTATTGAATCACCATTCTGACATTGGTCGTGCAACCCAACCCATATTTTGGGCGCACCTTTCAACCAATGTTTAATTGTGTATGTTTTCCGTGAGCATACTTCCTTATATCATTTGATCTGACAAATGTTATCTCCTTGTTCACTTAATTGTGGAAATCCATCTTTTGGAAATCTCGATGAATGTTGCTGATTCCATCAGCCCTCCTCATTCTCCTTGATTTAATATGAACTCATGATTCGGAACTTGCTTCCACAGTTCAATTCCCGAGAATCTTACAATGTCGTCTCGTCAATTTGTCTTGCACCTTTTCTTCTCAGGCATCTTGAGTCTGAGGTTTCAACACCGATCAGATCTGAATCTCGGTCAGATATGATGGTTGGAACATACTTTCAAGAGTTATAACATTGATCCTCATATGACCTGGTAAGGTGATGTCATGCCAGCACACCTGGCCGGAGGACCTACTGTTATAGTTTTCTTATTAGCAAGGGTTATCCATTCTTCCATGAGGAAATTGCAAGACTTATTCTATAAGTTGTTCCTGATGAATCCTTGGTGTATCCAAAGTACGACCTTTGCTTGAAGACTATGTCAATGCTATCTCGAAGCATGTCTATGGTACTTCGATTTTCAACAAGAACATTTAAAGCCCAATGCTAAATGTTTCCTGCTCAATTCTCCAAACACCGTTGTATGGGTAATGCCATGAAATCTCTCTCCCCTTACCTAAAGAGTTTTCTACATTATATCATGTCATGGATATCATGCTCTGCTTATCCTGGAAAGGATATACCCCTGAAATATGTGTTTAAACACATTTTCCTTTCCATTGTTTTCTTTAACCTTTCTTGCGACCAATATGATCTAAGCAGTAACAATTCCCTGCTTATGTAACCAACTCGGTGCACGATTCTGTCAGAAAGACCCTGTTACTTTTGTTGATGACATTTCGGTAACTACCGATGGACGAGAACTTTGCCTACTAGTCCGCCTCGTTCAACGAGCAGGAAAATGGTTCTCTTCGTCCCTCGCCCTTGGTACCAACGTTGTTGCCGACATAACTGACATGGTACTCTCTGACATGCCTTGCTATCATGACCGTGCAAGATGTCACTGCTCCTTAAAAAAAACCACATGGTGGGCCCATAACCCACAGTTCCACAGGATCGAAACCTGACTCTCCTGTACAACCCCTATTCCCAAAGTTATTCCTCGCGCGTGGCCTCATATGTAATTCACGGGCCACCGTCCTAGTGATCTATTCTGGTAACCGACGCAATATTCAATCTCGTTGCTTTGGACCCCTTTCGCATGTTGCTTCAGACATCGAGCGATTTCCTATCCGTTTGAAACTTCCCATGATACCTCCTTACATTGCTCTGGATATTTTCTTAATGTTTCAATTCGAGAGTTACTTTCCGCTACCTTCCCCGATGTTATTGACCAGATAGTCAACCTTGCAGAGGTCCGTTCTCCCGGAATACCCACCCTTTATTCTTTCGTAAGTACGTTGGAATTCCCGAAGGAAGAATGCCGATTTCATCACGATAACCTAAGGCAGTGGAATGAATACATCAATGTATTGGACCGGCCTCTTCGAGAAGAGCAAGCCAGGATAAACACCCACTAGATTCGTTACCAAACCTTTCCCCCTTTCACTACCTCTTAAATCTCGGGACGAGATTTCTTGTAGTGGAGGAGAATTGTGATGCCCGGATAATTAAACTACAGTGAATCTCTGCTAATGATGCCACGTCATTACGATTACTATTATTAATCTCGCGAAGGTTCAAAAACAATTCAAAATTTTAAATAACAAGTCAAATTATTATTTCTGGAAACGGTAAAACAAAAATGTTCGGTAGGTTGCAAATATTCACTAACAATTTGTCATGAAAGAATTAACATTTTGCAAAATATAAAATTGCCTCTCGATATTAAAACAATGGACCAACAACACCTTTTATCCCATTTAAATATGAACTCAAGCTTAATAAATTATTTCGAACCCAAACTTTTGTGGCAGAGTAAAATAATGCATAGTAATTATATGACAAGGTTTTACATTTTACAAAAGTAATTGATGTAAAAAGAAATTACAAAATAGTAGCTAAGTAAATAAATAAATAAATATGAAAAGGAACAAATCCTAGTGTCCAACTGGGCCCTAGTCCATAGGAGTCGGCCAACCCAGCTAGCGACGCCCTCCTCATCTCTCCTCCACCTGTCGAACACGACCGAGCGCGCCCATGCCAGCTCGTCGCCCGCGTCGCTACAGATGCGGCGGGGTGGATAAGAACGCCAGCATCGACGCATTGGATACTTCCGAGATCTTCTTCCCCTCCCCCACGAGTTGTTGCATCTTCTCCCGCCATGGACGCTTCTGCAGTCGTCGCCGCCATGCCGCACGTGTAGCCACAGAGCACCCCGCAACAAGCCACCGCGTCTGCCGGCTCCGTCGTTGACTGCTTCGTCATCCACATCAACCTATTGGAGCTGGGAGCCCCTGCATCAAGCCCTATGATGTCGTCTTCTTCCTCGGCCCCAACGAACTTCGTCATCGATTCCGGCTACTTCGAGCCCTCCCCGAGCCCACCTTGCTCATCTACAGGCTCACTGTGAGGCCTTCTTCCTTTCCCCTTTGCTTCCCCTCGGATTCATGCCGAATCACTGCGTCCGCGAGCACCGAACTCCGCCGTCCGCGTGGCCGACGGGGGTCGAGTACCCCGCGCTCCTCTGCCCGAACCAGTGTTCGCAGTGTGCTCCTGGCACTGCCAGGAGGCCGACGAGCCCATCCGCTCGCCTTGCAGCGCCCTCTAGCCCTGGGTCCACCCTTGCCGCCACTCTGACCGTCGCGTCGCTCATTCCCTGCACGTCGCCGCACACACCCGCGCACACCGTCCCCTGCCTCTGCTCGCGCCCGCGGTCGCCGGGACCACGCCGCGCCGCCCGCCCACTATGGCCTTCTGCTGCCGCTGCTGCTTTCTCTGCCGCCCGGCTGACCTGCTGCTGCTCGTCCGCACGCAGCGCCTCCCCCTGCCGCTGACCGCCGTAGCCGCGCCCAACGCACCCTTGCCCGCACGCCCGTGTGTGGCCTCGCCATCGCCTGCTGCTGCCCGCAGCGCTGCTAACCGCTGATGGACCTGTTGCTGCATCCTACTACTACGCTGCTGCTCTACTGAACCTACTATTACTACTAACTACTTTAGCTACTACTATGGTTAGCTTTACAAATATTACATCGGGTAACCCCCTCGGCAGCCCCTAAACTCCGGTTAAGCAACTACTAACAGGCCAAAAATAAGTATGAGTAGAATGTACACTTGACAAACTTCATATTACTCCACTGGACCAAATTCATTTGATGCATGGTTTAAATCCTACAAAAATCACAAAATGCTTTGTTGGAACAAAAGTAACCCCTAGCTATGTGTGTTGCGTGTGTGTACCCACGGCTGACTATGCCACCGGCCGGCCCATGGTTTAATTAGGCTAGGATTAATTAGGGCTAGTTTAGGTAGGATGTAATTTAGTGCTAATTAGTCTATATAAACAATGCCATGTGGCCCCCTAGTTTAAATTAATTTAGCCTAAGTAATCTACACCTATGTCCATGACATGTGGGCCACCACCTCTCCTTTTGACTAGTCACATTGACTTGGTCAATTCAGATTTAAATTAAACACAAAATTCTAGAATATTATAAAACTTTGGAAACTTATAAAAAATTAACCGTAACTCCGATGGAAAAACTTTGTACATGAAAGTTGCTCAGAACGACGAGACGAATCCAGATACGCGGCCCGTTCGTCCGCCACGCATCCCTAGCATAGGGAACCTGCAACATTTCACCTCCGGTTCATCTGTCCGGAATCGTGAAACACCGGGAATACTTTCCCGGATATTCCCCTCTTCGCCGGTATCGCCTATCCCTACGTTAAGGTCACCCCTAGCACAACGTATTGCCGCGTCTTGCTTTGTGTTACATTTGATTGCTCTGTTATTTATTGTGTTTCCCCCTCCGTTACTCCTTTCCGGTAGACTTCGAGACCGTTGCCGATGTTCGTGTGTTCGACTACATGAAGATGACCCCTCCTTCTTGCCAGAGCAACCAGGCAAGCCCCCCCTTTGATCACCAGATATCGCCTACTCTTCTCTATACTGCTTGCATTAGAGTAGTGTAGCATGTTACTGCTTTCCGTTATTCCTATCCTGATGCATAGCCTGTCCTTGCTACTACTGTTGTTACCATTACCTGCTATCCTACTGCTTAGTATAGGATGCTAGTGTTCCATCAGTGGCCCTACACTCTTGTCCGTCTGCCATGCTATACTACTGGGCCGTGATCACTTCGGGAGGTGATCACGGGCATATACTATATACTTTACTTACATTACTTATGATACTGTTCGGAGATGGGGGCTAAAGGGGCAGGTGGCTCCATCCCGGTAGAGGTGGGCCTGGGTCCGACGGCCCCCGACTGTTACTTTGAGGCGGAGCGACAGGGCAGGTTGAGACCACCTAGGAGAGAGGTGGGCCTGGCCCTGGTCGGCGTTCGCAGATACTTAACACGTTTAACGAGATCTTGGTATTTGATCTGAGTCTGGCTACTGGCCTATACGCACTAACCATCTACGCGGGGACAGTTATGGGCACTCGACGTCGTGGTATCAGCCGAAGCCTTCGTGACGTCAGCGACTGAGTGGCGCGCGCCGGATTGGACCGTAAGCCTGCTCTTGTATTAAGGGGGCTAGTTCTGCTTCCGGCCGCGTTCGCAACGTGCAGGTGTGCAAAGGGCGATGGGCCCAGACCCCTGCGCCATAGGATTTAGACCGGCGTGCTGACCTCTCTGTTGTGCCTAGGTAGGGCTGCGACGTGTTGATCTTCCGAGGCCGGGCATGACCCAGAAAAGTGTGTCCGGCCAAATGGGATCGAGCGTGTTGGGTTATGTGGTGCACCCCTGCAGGGAAGTTAAACTATTCGAATAGCCATGATCTTCGGTAACAGGACGACTTGGAGTTGTACCTTGACCTTATGACAACTAGAACCGGATACTTAATAAAACACACCCTTCCAAGTGCCAGATACAACCGGTGATCGCTCTCTCACAGGGCGACGAGGGGAGGATCATCGGTTAGGATTATGCTATGCGATGCTACTTGGAGGACTTCAGCCTACTCTCTTCTACATGCTGCAAGACGGAGGCTGCCAGAAGCGTAGTCTTCGAAAGGACTAGCTATCCCCCCTTATCCCGGCTTTCTACAGTTCAGTCCACATATAATAGCCTTATTCCAGTTGATACCAATGCATACATATGTAGTATAGCTCCTTGCTTGCGAGTACTTTGGATGAGTACTCACGGTTGCTTTCTCCCTCTTTTCCCCTATCCCTTCTACCTGGTTGTCGCAACCAGATGTTGGAGCCCAGGAGCCAGACGCCACCTTCGACGACGACTCCTACTACACCGGAGGTGCCTACTACTACATGCTGCCCGCTGACGACGACCAGGAGTAGTTAGGAGGATCCCAGGCAGGAGGCCTGCGCCTCTTTCGATCTGTATCCCAGTTTGTGCTAGCCTTCTTAAGGCAAACTTGTTTAACTTTATGTCTGTACTCAGATATTGTTGCTTCTGCTGACTCGTCTATGATCGAGCTCTTGTATTCGAGCCCTCGAGGCCCCTGGCTTGTAATATGATGCTTGTATGACTTATTTTATTTGTAGAGTTGTGTTGTGATATCTTCCCGTGAGTCCATGATCTTGATCGTACACGTTTGCGTGTATGATTAGTGTACGATTGAATCGGGGGCGTCACATCAGTGTTCTGAGGCCATATCTGCATATGCTAGGCTCGTCAAGTTTAACCTGAGTATTCTGCTTGTGCAAAACTGGCTTGCACCCGTTGTATGTGAACGTAGAGCTTATCACACCCGATCATCACATGGTGTCTCGGCACGACGAACTGTAGCAACGATGCATACTCAGGGAGAACACTTATACCTTGAAATTTAGTGAGAGATCATCTTATAATGCTACCGTCGTACTAAGCAAAATAAGATGCATAAAAGATAAACATCACATGCAATCAAAATAAGTGATATGATATGGCCATCATCATCTTGTGCCTTTGATCTCCATCTCCAAAGCACCGTCATGATCACCATCGTCACCGGCTTGACACCTTGATCTCTATCGTAGCATCGTTGTCGTCTCGCCAACTATTGCTTCTACGACTATCGCTACCGCTTAATGATAAAGTAAAGCAATTACATGGCGATTGCATTTCATACAATAAAGTGACAACCATATGGCTACTGCCAGTTGCCGATAACTTCTACAAAACATGATCATCTCATACAACAGTTTATATATCGTCACATCTTGACCATATCACATCACAACATGCCCTGCAAAAACAAGTTAGACATCCTCTACTTTGTTGTTGCATGTTTTACGTGGCTACTACGGGCTTCTAGCAAGAACCGTTCTTACCTACGCATCAAAACCACAACGATTTTTCGTCAAGTGTGCTGTTTTAACCTTCAACAAGGACCGGCCGTAGTCAAGCTCGATTCAACTAAATCTGGAGAAACAGACACCCACTAGCCACCTGTGTGCGAAGCACGACAGTAGAACCAGTCTCATGAACGTGGTCATGTAATGTCGGTCTGGGCCTCTTCATCCAACAATACCGCCGGATCAAAGTATAACATGCTGGTAAGCAGTATGACTATTAGCGCCCACAACTCTTTGTGTTCTACACGTGCAAATAACATCTACGCATAGACCTGGCTCGGATGCCAGTGTTGGGGAACACAGTATTTCAAAAAATTTACCTATGATCATGCAAGATCTATCTAGGAGATGCATAGCAACGAGAGGGAGAGAGTGTGTCTACGTACCCTCATAGACCAAAAGCGGAAGCGTTTAGTAACGCGGTTGATGTAGTTGAATGTCTTCGCGATCCAACCGATCCAAGTACCGAACGTACGGCACCTCCGCGATCTACAAACGCTCAGCTCGGTGACGTCCCTCAAACTCTTGATCCAGTTGAGGTCGAGGGAGAGTTCCATCAGCATGATGGCGTGGTGACGATGATGATGAAGTTACCGACGCAGGGCTTCACCTAAGCACTACGACAATATGACCGAGGTGTAAAACTGTGGAGGGGGCACCGCACACGGCTAAAGACAAACTTGTGTGTCTATGGGGTGTCCCCTCCCCCGTATATAAAGGAGGGGAGGAGGAGGCCGGCCGGCCCTAAGGGGGCACCCAAGGAGGGGAGTCCTATTAGGACTCCTAGTCCTAGTAGGATTCCACCAAGAGGGAGAGAGGGGGAAGGAAGGAGAGGGAGAGAGGGATAAGGAAAGGGGGTGCCGCCCCCCTTCCCTTGTCCAATTCAACTGCAAGGGGGAGGGGGCGAACTGCCCTGGCTGCCCTCCTCTCTCTCCACTAAGGCCCATGGTGGCCCATTAGTTCCCCCGAGGGTTCCGGTAACCCCTCCGGCACTCCAGTTTTACCCGAAACCATCCGGAACACTTCTGATGTCCAAATAACATGGTCCAATATATCAATCTTTATGTATCGACCATTTCAAGACTCCTCGTCGTGTCCGTGATCTCATCCGGGACTCCTAACAACCTTCGGTACATCAAATCACATAACTCATAATATAAATCGTCATCGAACGTTAAGCGTGCAGACCCTATGGGTTCGAGAACTATGTAGACATGACCGAGACACATCTCCGGTCAATAACCAATAGCGGAACCTGGATGCTCATATTGGTTCCTACATATTCTACGAAGATCTTTATCGGTCAAACCGCATAATAACATACGTTGTTCCCTTTTTCATCAGTATGTTACTTGCCCGAGATTCGATCGTCGGTATCATCATACCTAGTTCAATCTTGTTACCAGCAAGTCCCTTTAATTGTTCCGTAATGCATCATCCTGCAACTAACTCATTAGTCACTTTGCTTTCAAAGCTTATAGTGATGAGCATTACCGAGAGGACCCAGAGATACCTCTCCGAAACACGGAGTGACAAATCCTAATCTAGATCTATGCCAACTCAACAAACACCATCAGAGATACCTATAGAGCATATTTATAATCACCCAGTTATGTTGTGACGTTTGATAGCACACAAGGTGTTCCTCCGGTATTCGGGATTTGCATAATCTCATAGTCATAGGAACATGTATAAGTCATGAAGAAAGCAATAGCAATAAAATAAACAATCATAGTGCTAAGCTAACGGATGCGTCTTGTCCATCACATCATTCTCTAACGATGTGATCCCGTTCATCAAATGACAACACATGTCTATGGCTAGAAAACTTAAGCATCTTTGATTAACGAGCTAGTCAAGTAGAGGCAAACTAGGGACACTCTGTTTGTCTATGTATTCACACATGTACTAAGTTTCTGGTTAATACAGTTCTAGCATGAATAATAAACATTTATCATGATATAAGGAAATATAAATAACAACTTTATTATTGCCTCTAGGGCATATTTCCTTCACCTTACACTAATGAGGAAGTCAAAACTGCACTTTTCCAGATGTTCCCGACCAAGGCGTCGAGGCCGGATGGATTCCCAGCTCATTTCTATCAGCGACACTAGAACATTTGTGGAGACGAAGTGACCAAGGCAGTTTTGAAAATTGTTAGAGGCGAAGAAGGTGCAGAGTGTGTTAACGACATTGTTTTAGTCCTCATCCCAAAGGTTTTGAATCCAACCCTACTTTCTCAGTTTCGCCCCATAAGCCTATGCAATGTAATATACAAAATTGCATCCAAAGTTGTTGCAAACAGACTAAAGGTTATCCTTCCAGAAATCATATCAGAGGAATAATTGGCGTTCGTACCAGACAGGTTGATTACTGACAACATCATATGTGCTTATGAATGTTTGCATTTTATGAAGAGAAGTAAGGCAAAATCAAATAGTTTCTGTGCTTTGAAACTGGACATGATGAAAGCATATGATAGATTAGAGTGGCCATACCTACGTGCCACAATGGAGAAGTTGGGTTTTGCACACTCGTGGATCAACACAGAGATTGGAATGGTACAGTCAGTTTCTTTTTCAGTCCTGTTCAACGGTGAGAAGTTAGAGAAATTCACACCTACCGGAGGTATCCGACAGGGAGATCCCATCTCTCCTTGTCTTTTCTTGATTGCAGCAGAGGGCCTCTCGTGCCTTTTGAAATCCAGTTCTCAGCCGTCTACTCTTGAAGGGGTTAAGGTGGCGCCAACGGCCCCGGCAGTTAACCACCTCCTTTTTGCAGATGATAGTCTGTTACTTTTCAAGTCAAATGTTGAGGGAGCGACAAAGGCATCAAACCTATTGGAGACGTGTAGGATCGAAAGTATGTCTAGAGGGGGGGTGATTAGACTACTTGACCAAATAAAAACTTAACCTTTTCCCAATTTTAGTTCTTGGCAGATTTTAGCTATTGTAGGACAAGTCAAGCAATCATCACACAATTCAAGCAATCATGCAAAGAGTATATTGGCAGCAGAAAGTAAAGCATGCAACTTGCAAGAATGTAAAGGGAAGGGTTTGGAGAATTCAAACGCAATTGGAGACACGGATGTTTTTCCCGTGGTTCGGATAGGTGGTGCTATCCTACATCCACGTTGATGGAGACTTCAACCCACGAAGGGTAACGGTTGCGCGAGTCCACGGAGGGCTCCACCCACGAAGGGTAATGGTTGCGCGAGTCCACGGAGGGCTCCACCCATGAAGGGTCCACGAAGAAGCAACCACCCACGAAGGGTCCACGAAGAAGCAACCTTGTCTATCCCACCATCGCCATCGCCCACGAAGGACTTGCCTCACTAGCGGTAGATCTTCACGAAGTAGGTGATCTCCTTGCCCTTACAAACTCCTTGGTTCAACTCCACAATCTTGTCAGAGGCTCCCAAGTGACACCTAGCCAATCTACGAGACACCACTCTCCAAGAAGTAACAAATGGTGTGTTGATGATGAACTCCTTGCTCTTGTGCTTCAAATGATAGTCTCCCCAACACTCAACTCTCTCTCATAGGATTTGGATCTGGTGGAAAGAAGGTTTGAGTGGAAAGCAACTTGGGGAAAGCTAGAGATCAAGATTCATATGGTAGGAATGGAATATCTTGGTCTCAACACATGAGTAGGTGGTTCTCTCTCAGAACATATGAGTTGGAATTGTGTATGTGTTCTGATGGCTCTCTCCACGAATGAAGAGGAGGTGGAGGGGTATATATAGCCTCCACACAAAATCCAACCGTTACACACAGTTTTCCAATCTCGGTGGGACCGAATCAACAAACTCGGTTGGACCGAAAAGGTAAACCTAGTGACCGTTAGAGATTTTCGGTGGGACTGACATGCAACTCGGTAGGACCGATATGGTTAGGGTTTGGGCATAACGTAATCTCGGTGAGACCGATTACACAAACTCGGTGAGACCGAGTTTGGTAATAAGCTAACCAGAGAGTTGGTCAGGTAAACTCGGTGGGACCGATTTGCTCTTTCGGTGAGACTGAAAAGTTACAGAAGGGAAACAAAGAGTTTACATTGCAATCTCGGTGGGACCGATTCGCTCTTTCGGTGAGACCGAAAAGTTACGAAAGGGAAACAGAGAGTTTGCAATCCCATCTCGGTGAGACCGAGATCCCTATCGGTAGAACCGAATTGCTAGAGTTTGGCAGTGGCTTATGACAAGTGAAACTCGGTGGCGCCGGATAGAAATAATCGGTAGGACCGAGTTTGGCTTAGGGTTTAGGTCATATGTGGATATGGGAAAGTAGTTGAGGGTTTTGGAGCATATCACTAAGCACATGAAGCAAGAGGCTCATTAAGCAACACCTCATCCCTCCTTGATAGTATTGGCTTTTCCTAAAGACTCAATGTGATCTTGGATCACTAAAATATAAAATGAAGAGTCTTGAGCTTTTGAGCTTGAGCCAATCCTTTGTCCTTAGCATTTTGAGGGTTCCACTTTCACATCCATGCCATGCCAATCATTGAGCTTTCCTGAAATAGTCATCTTGGAATAGCATTAGCTTAATGAGCTATATGTTGTTATGAATTACCAAAACCACCTAGGGATAGTTGCACTTTCAAGACGTATTGCAATGCTTTGGGTCAAAGAATCAACCATGCTAAATCATCCATTCATTTCAGCAAAGGTTGCCCCCCAAAGTGTTAGGGATAATATCAAACATATTCTAAATGTGAGCAATGAAACTTTGAGTGACAGGTATTTGGGCATGCCCACAGATGTTGGCCAGTCAAAGATGGGGACATTCAAATATCTCAGAGACAGAGTGTGGGAGAAAGTAAGGGGATGGATGGAGAAACTCTTGTCGACAGCGGGAAAAAAGTACTTATCAAGTCAGTTGCACAGGCTATACATGTTTACTCTATGGCTTGTTTCAGATTACCCCGTGGGCTATGTGAGAATATTACTTCGATAATTCGACAGTTTTGGTGGGGTAGTAAACAAGGGAGAAGGAAACCAGCTTGGGTTTCGTGGGACATTATGGCTAAGCCAAAATACCTAGGAGGTATGGGCTTTAGGGACATGGAAATCTTTAACCTTGCTTTGTTGGCTCGCCAAGCATGGAGATTACTGGTCGAACCTGATTCTCTTAGTGCAAGGATACTGAAAGTAGCTTATTACCCGAACTCAACCTTCTTAGAAGCTGATTTGGGCAGTCATCCATCACAAATATGGAGAGCAATGCTAGATGGTAGGGAGATCATGAAACAAGGGGCAATCGAACACATTGGAAATGGGCAAAACACGAAAATATGAGAGTCCAATTGGTTACCTAGGACTGACCCAATGCGCCCTATAGCAGCACTTACTGCCGACCCACCCACGATGGTGTCGGAGCTCATTGATGGTACCACAACTACATGGAGGGAGGATATGATCCGAACCAACTTCCTACCCTTTGATGCCGACACCATCATGTTCCCAATATGCGCAAGAAGTGTTGAAGATTTCTGGGCATGGTCCGCTGAGAGAAGCGGCAAGTTTACTGTCAGATCAGCGTACATGATGGTGATGCATACGAGGGAACGTCGGGTAAACTGGATAGAGGAACATTCGGGGGCTTCAACGCTGAATTCCAACAGTAAGGCATGGACAACTTTATGGCACACCAAGGTCCCGTCAAAGCTTAAGGTTTTCATGTGGCGATTGGCTAGGCACTCGATGCCATCGATGGACCTGCTACATCACCGAAACATGGCCAACACCAACTTATGTGCGTTGTGCGGGTGTGAAGATTCACGGAGGCATGCTTTACTAGACTGTACCATGTCGAGATGCATCTCGGCATGGTCTAACGAAGAACTTGTGGAGCGGATGAGCCTGAACAGTGATATAAATGCAAAAAACTGGATCTTTGCTATGCATGAGGTGCTATCTCAGGAAGAGTATGTGCTGACGGTGACCACACTCTGGGCTGTGTGGAGAGCTAGAAGGCAATATATGAAGGAATATTTTAGAGTCCTCTTTCGACAGACCAGTTTATCAAAACATATATAGCAGATTTAAACACCCTCGAGGGACCAATGAAGGAAACTGTCAAGCAGGCAGTCCCCCGTCCATGACGACGGATCCAGCCACCATAACTGAAGTTTTAAATTAACACCAATGTTGATGTAGCACAAAATCGGGGACGAGGGGTGGCAACGGCTAACTGCCGTGATCACACTGGAGCTTTCCAGGGGCTTCGGCTATCCTTTTTAAAGGAATCCATGACCCCCCCCCCCCAACCCTTGAAGCTTTAGCGGTTCGGGAGGCTCTAGCCCTGCCGAAGATCTCAACTTGCACGGTATCCATGTGGCAACTGATTGCAAGGTCGTGGTGGATGATATCAACCATTGAAATCTGACAAGCTATGACGCAATTCTACAAGAAATTAGACTATAGTTCTTCTTTCATAAGTTGTAGTTTTGCCCATGAGTTGAGCTCGAATATCAAGGCTCACAATTTGGCGAGGTATGTTTTGAAGTTAGGGGTTGGCCATCATGTTTGGTTAGGCACCCCGGGTGACATTTCTCTCATACCTATAAACGTTCCAAGTTAATAAAAAGCCTCGCGAGATTGTCTAAAAAAAAAGCTGCTTTTTTGACGGAAAAAAAAGCTGTTTGTTTTTACGGAAAAAGAAAAGCCTGTTTGACGTCTACGCGCGTCAAATAGGAGCTCTCCACAAATGTAAACCTCGAGGAAAGAAAAGTTAAACCTCGGACTGTAGCCGCGTCATGTTGACATTGGGCCGAAAACCCTACAGGCCCATTCAGACCTAAGGTCACTTGTATAAAACGTCACGCGTCCTTGCGCCGTCTCCGTCGCAGTGACTCCCCTTTGCTTCCGCCTCCACAGCCCCCACTTTCCAACTTAGGGTTCTAGGGTTTCTCCAGCAGCGCCGGCGCCTCCACCCGCCCACCCAAACCCAACCACCATGACGGCCGAGACCGCGACGCAGGCGGAGCTGCTCCGCGCCGTTCTGGAAGAGCAGAAGCTCGCTGCGCAGGTGATGATCTAACCCTTCTGACCCCCCCCCCCCCCCCCCCCCCCCCCCCCCCCCCCCCTCGCCTGTCTCCTCTGTTCGGATCGGCCCGTGCTTCGCGTTCCGCTCGGCCGGATCGCGCCTGCCTGCTGCGCCAGGATGCGTTTTTGTTGTTGTTAGGCGTGCTTGGGGATTATATGCGGGGAAGGTTTTCTTAGATCTCGCACGCGATACGGTTTGACGGGATATGTAGTGGTTCCTCCGTTTCACAAGGTTGGTGATGTTTTTCTTAGATGGTCACGGACCAAACGCCCTTTGCGTTGAACGGTGGATTTAAAGTTTTGGGATGCTAGTAATTGGATCCTTCATGCGGAAATAGGACGTGCTAACCACTAAATTAACTTCAATATTGAATCTTATTCAGATGATTTTAAGGTCTTTTTTTCCCGTCGTATTAGCCTTACTAGATACAGTAGTATCTAGAACAGGTATAGCTATTGATACTCTGTCGGGAGAACCACTATAGAATTAGGACTATGAACTTCTGTTTCCTTTGGCAATAGAATTATTTATAGATCCTGACTAAAAAAGCTACTCCCTCTGTAAAGACATAAGAGCATTTAGATCAGGGTGACTACTTGGCCTCCTGTTAGTCTGCCCACCAATGATCATGCTGTGCTATTTGATCAATGGCAACAAGGACTGTTTATTGTATTTTGGTTTCATGCATCCAGATTAATTTGTTGTATTTATCGGATCTGGTCAGATTTTGTTTCTCTACTTGTCACTGCTTGTCAGGTAATCTAAACTGGTTGAAATAATTTGTGCTTCCAGGGAGACGAGCCCGTAGTTGAGGATGATGATGATGAGGAAGATGAGGATGATGATGACGAGGATGACAAAGATGATGATGTTGAGGGTATGAAGAAATTCTTAGTATTTTTTTACACACTTTTGGCTGATCGTATGCGTGTTCAATATTAAATATATGCCTTAGTTATTTATTTGCATGAAAGTTTGTATCGACTAATTGAAAAATTACAAAATGGTAGCAAGGTTAGGTTAATTTTGTCAACAAATCATTTAAAGTCCGCATATCTGTCTGAGTGATAAGTACCATGTGTATTTACTGGTCCTTTAGGTTCATTTTAGTGCTATTTGCATTCACATAATCTGTTCAGTTTTTGTGTGTTTGTTCTCAAACATGACAGCTTTTTTTACAGTAAAATTGTTGTTGACATGTTCTCCCTGACATATAGTGCAGTAGTACTTAACAGCTTGATTGAAATACTGGTTTGAAAATTGCAGTATATTCTATTATATCCATTGTTTCTGTATCCACCATCGATCAATTGATGTTTTTTCCATTTTGTGTTCATGGTTTTCAATTGCCAATGAGTTGTTGCAACTTATGATGTGAGGCCAAGACATATTGATGGTGTTCTTCTATGCTATTACTGTACATGTCTTGATGCTTTCACACTTCAGCATTGCAAACTGTGAATTACTGATTGTGTAATTTATGGTCCCATGAAGCTGTTTTGTTGCATACTTCAAACTTGTTGATGCTTGGTCTATGTTATCAAATTTAATTGTTTACTATCTGATGATGAGCAGGAGTTGATGCAAGTGGAAGATCTAAGCAGAGTAGGAGTGAGAAGAAGAGCAGGAAGGCCATGCTGAAGCTTGGCATGAAGACTATCACTGGCGTGAGCCGTGTAACTGTCAAGAAGAGCAAGAATGTGAGCTGCCGAGTGCTCTTATCTCGTCTTCACAACTTTTCTTGGTTAATTTCTTGCTGCTAACTATTGTTTCATTCCCAGATCCTGTTTGTCATCTCCAAGCCAGATGTATTCAAGAGCCCTGCCTCTGACACCTATGTCATTTTCGGTGAGGCTAAGATTGAGGATCTGAGCTCACAGCTGCAGTCCCAGGCTGCCGAGCAATTCAAAGCGCCTGATCTTAGCAGCGTCATCTCAAACCCTGAGGCTTCTACAGCTGTTCAGGAGGATGACGAGGATTGTGATGAGACTGGAGTTGAGCCTAAGGACATTGAACTGGTGATGACCCAGGCCGGTGTGCCTAGGCCCAAGGCTGTGAAGGCGCTCAAATCTGCTGACGGTGACATAGTCAGTGCTATCATGGAACTGACGAACTAGCCGGGCCCAGCCTGTGATATTATGTCAGTTTTTCCTTGTTTACATGGGAATACATGAGTTGTAACGTTTGGTGGTCATGTGTGTGAACTTTGAGCTGCTCTGTATTAGCAAAGACCTGAGGCAATGTCGAATGAGCTTCTTTTTCATGCATTGGAACAAATCCTGGGTTGGTTTCTCAGTGGGTCTGTGTTTTCTTGCAAATCTGGGTTCAATGAAATTCCAACATCTCGCCATTGCTACGTTTGTGCTTGCAGCCTAAAACTATAAGGCCAGACGCGATCTTTGCTGCGTTCTGCTTTTGCAGGTTTCCTCGCACACCATGTGCGGTTTCCTCTTGTATATACTTTGCCTAAAAATTCTGGATGTGCAAAATGTCATCCTTGTATCTCCATACAGTGTATCATCTAAGAGATTCTACAGCTGGGTTACTAGCCGACCGGTCATTTTTTGCTAACCAAACTCGGCTCCTCAAGCGGCTTGGACGCCACTCTGTCCCCAGTAAAACCCTCACCTGGACCAAACCCTAGCTCACTATCCGCTCTTTGTCAATTCCCCTCCACGGGCGGCGCAAGTGTTTTTCACTTTTCCCGCATGATCTATCAAGGTGCAAACGGGTGACGCAAGTGTTTTTCATTAGTCCAGGCCTCTTACAATGGAGATAATAACCCTACGCCTCGTGCTCTGAAAAGGCTTTCTTTGTTTTGTGTATGAATCAGAGATTACAACGTGTATGTGAGAGAGTCTGAGAGAGCGAGATGGAAGAATGAAAGCCCCTCGTCTAAGTGGTTGCCATGGTTTTCGACTGATTTCGCCCCGCGTCCACCCCTTCACTCACTTAGGGCAACTCCAATGACATGCACCAAAACAAACACATCGGACATTCGCATGGATAGCGGTAGCCGGTAGAGGAGCTGGTCATCCAAACAGAGACATCAAATAAGTATCAAATCTGAATGTCTGTATTCCCCTGAACCTCGCCATGTTTGTTACTGATTTAGAGGAATTTTTTTATACCACCCACATTGCCGACGTTTGATTACAATTTACAGTGTTGATGGCAGAAAAATGCCCGTACCACGGCTTGAACATTTAGGGACATTGGAGTTACCCTTATAGCATCTACAACCACAAGTAGCAAAATCCGGCCCCAAACGTCTGTGGATAGTGATTGGACAACACATAAAATTGCTCCTCCACAACCGGATCCATCAAACCAAATCCTCAAATCCATATTAATCTCATGCAACGTACATACGCAATTGAATACATGTCATCGGGAATACCAAAAAACATGCTCTACTAACTACGAATGAAAGGACATTAGAAAAAGTGCGTGGTCGGCCTTGCCCTTACCCTTCCCGTCCTCCATGCTGGAGTAGCATTCGAATACGGTGAACAGATCGAGGCGAATCTGCTCACTGCTGGAGCAGTCTGATCCGTCACCGTCTTCATCCTTCTCCTTCTCGAGGGGCAGTCCGACGATGGCACGACCCGTCCTCCTTTGGTCTTTTGCCATCGCCTTCCCTGCCTTCCTTCGCCGCTTCTCGGCTATATATGCACGGAGGGCTTCCTCCAGTGCCGCCTCGCGGGGCTACCGAAGCCGCCTCCACGTCCCAGGCTGTCGGTGCCGCCTCCACCGTGACGGTTGTAGATACTCTTAGAGAATCTGCAGCCGGACGCCCCAAACCCGCCTGAAATGCCCGGCCAGACCACTCGGTCACAAAAATGCGACCTAGACGGGCGCCTCAAATGCACGGGCTGAGCGCCCCCCATATCCAGCCTAAATATGGGGCGGATATGGCGGCGCCCGAGCACGTCCGCCACGTCGTCCCTGGCCCATGCTGGCCCGCGCGACCCCACATATATTCCTCCCCACACGCTCGCCGGACCAAACCCTAGCCACTTCACTTCACTCCCCTCTACCCCCCATGCTCCTGTCCGGCGATCTCTTACCTTCTCCGGCATGGCGGGTAGTGGATCTGAGTCCTACACCTTCAGATCCATCCAACCCGAGCTCATCCCACGCGACCCTCGAGGAGGAGATGGTCGTCTGGCCTGCGCTTCGCCACTCTCGGGAGGAGGCCCGTGTGAGGTAACACTCGGACTCCTTCCGTCGAGAATACATTGCGTTCGCCCAAATGGCACATGGATCCCATGCTAGATGTGCCATCGCTGCCTCACTGGAGGTGTTGCAGACCGTCTGCATCCGACTTCGATGGCGGACGCGCAAACCTTCTGTTGGCATGCCGAGGCCATGGACGCACCATGGGCGTCGTCCGACGCAAACATGGCGTGGCGTGCCCGCCAAGCGAGGCAGTGGGCGCGGGAGGCGACGGCAGTCCTCGCGGCAGTGGACGTCGACGAGGTGGAGTCGCATTCTCCGACGCCCCGTATGGTGCACCGGTTCGGGCGCCGCAACCGCGTCATGGTGGATGTCGTCGGCTCATCTCAAGACGGATCCATCATCGACCTGGCATCCATCGGCACCGTTCGGGTTTCGGGCTCTGACGAGGAAGAGTAGGGCATGGGAGATGGCGCCTTGAGTCCTGTGAGCTGGCTCGTGTGCCATGCCCTATGCTAACTTGTCGGCGACCGGACCAACACTCTTGCGAACGCAGCCGGCGGCCGGACATGGGCATGGCGGAGCCGGACGAGCCCCTCTTAAAGACCGGTTTACGTTGCATGTAATAATATGGATTTGAGGTTTCTAATTTGAGGTATCCGGATGTAGAATGAAATATTTGAGGCGTGACCGGTCACTTCCCGCGGATGCGCTGGCGTTTAAGGGGTTGGATTTTCCAAGTTCGGATGTAGATACTCTTACTCCTTCGCACTCTAATAAAACGAAAAAAAAGAAGCGGAACAGTAGCACACGCGGGAAAGGACGAGAAGCGGCAACGTAAGGGAGATCGCGGGTCCACGTTAGAGCATCTCTAGCAGATTCTGCAAACCGGGCCATCCGGCAAAATAACCGCCGGTTCGGGGACGAAGGTCGTTTTGCCGGTCTGAATAGATCCCGCAAATTCGGCCGTCCCGATTTTTTTTGTGGGATACTGAATCCACGGGATCATTTCCTTCATATCTACGGGATTTGAGCTCTTTTTTACAGGACTAAAAACATGGAAACGGTTGGCGGAATAGAACTTCCAGCTCCCGCCACGGTCTTCCCCGAGCGCGATCTCGCTGGAACGCGTTGATACCGGCAACCACTAGACCCTAGCTACCGCCCCGCGAGTTGTCGCCGCCCCGTGAGTTGCGACCGTGGGCTACTCTAGCTAGCTAGCTGCCGCCGCCGCCCTATGAACTGCGACCGTGGGCTACTCTAGCTAGCTAGCCGCCGCCGCCGCCGCTAGCTAGCTGTTGCTGCCTGCTCCTCGCGTCCGTCCCCGCGCTCCTCATCTTGCTCCACAGCGTCGTCGTCATCGGCAAGACGTGTGCTCCTTCTCGCGCTGCGGCACCTCCGCCGCTGCTCCTGCCTCGTCTGCGGATGGGGAGATGTGGCGAGGAAGATGAACCCAATTATAATTTAGCGGATGTTTTTGGAGGGTTTATATAATTTTGCTGGAACCATTGAATACTTTTACGGGATCTTAACTATCAGAGCAAAAGTCATACCCCAAAAAGGTAGAGATGCTCTGATCTCCTATCGCCGCCCGAACCCCGACCATCCTCCCCCTCTCTAGATGATAAAGTTGCTGATCTAACGGCCCAGAGAAAAGTGGCCAGCCCGTTAAGCGTTGCCTTCCCTATTTCACCCCGCTCGCGGCGCCGCCCCTCACGAACCTAACTTTTCTAAACCCTACTCCATCCTCTTTGCGACCCTCTACTGGTCTCCCCGATGGATCCACAGCAGCCGGAACCCGTCAGCTATCTGTGCGGAGGTGATCTCTCTCTCTCTCTCTCTCTCTCTCTCTCTCTCTCTCTCGTTTATTTTTCGCCCAGATGTTACGCGCCCTGCGTTGATTCGATTTGTCGACCACGAACAGAAGCACGGCGTTGTGCCGATCTGACTTGCCTGTGCCTCTCACAATTATCATTGAGCTCCCCGTTGGATTTCTCGTATAGATAATTTGATTCCCCCTTCATATTTTCAACGATTATGTGTATGCGTTCCTACAGATTGCGGAGCTGAGAACACGCTGAAGACAGGGGATGTGATCCAGTGCCGTGAGTGTGGCTACCGCATCCTCTACAAGAAGCGCACCCGCAGGAGTATGGCCCCTTCTCTTTATTCACTCCACCCATTCTTAATCTGTCTGATAGGTTATAAATTGCTTGTGCCTTGTGCTGTTGACATGTCCTTCTTGATCTAGTTGAGCCAGTGAACATAGTTCCCTGACTACCACCTCAAACAAACACACAAAATCATTACTGTGCAATTACGTTTAGAAAACAAGATATAATATGCATCTGAAACATTGAAATTCAGTTTCAGTAAACCTGGAAGTGTTCACAATCCTCCTTTAGCGGTGGAAATAGTTGGTCACCACATGTTCATCATTGTAATCTCCCGCTGTATAGTTACTAATGCACAGTGGATCTAAGTATGTGCCAGTTCTAGGTGATCTGGAAGTGCTTATAAGCTGTCTACATGCTTCCATTTACTTGTGCATTAGTTTCTGATTTGCTCAAGGAGAATGAAGATCCATATGGAAATAGGAAGTTTAAAAAGTCTACATAACCTCTTGAATCTTGGGAAAAAGCTGCATAACTCCAATAAATTGGAAACCTCATTTTCTATCCCAAAATTGCTTGCAAACACAATTTCTGGGGTAAAATATATGGTTTGAAGTTTATGAGGTTATGCAGATTTTTCACCAATATTCAAGTGGTTATCTAGATTTTTTTAGAAACTATGGAACATATATCATTGAAGGTACTCTTCGACCAATCTTACTTTATTTAGGACAATTTATTATACTAATGCACATTGGATGCAAGTATGTGCCAGGTGTATATGGTCACTCAAGTGTATATGTACCTTGTGCATGCTTCCATTTTCTCCTGCAATAGTTTGTCACTTACTCAAGCTAGAGTTAAAAACAAGAGTTAAATGTACTGGAGGTCCTAAAAGTTTCATCAAGGTGTCACTTTAGTCCTAATTCTTTCAAAATGCATCTTTAGATCCTAATTCTTTAGTAAGTGGTTCATTTGAGGTCCTTTTTTCACGAGTGCTCGTTGACCTGCCCGCGTGGCACGTTGACCCATGCCACGTCGACAGAGGGCCCAACTGGCTGGCGAGGAAAATACACTGGTGATCCTAAAAGTTTATGAGCAGTGTCACTTTAGTCCTATTATTTTTCAAAACGCACGTTTACGTTCTAATTCTATAGTAAGTAGTTCATGCGAGGTCCTTTTTCGCACGATCATTCTATAGCTTGTGGAGGAGGCAACGCTGCCGACGCTGCTGCAATGCTCCTCTTCGCTTCCTTGCCGAGGAGCTTGCTGCCCCAGCCATGGCGACGGTGTGGGCATGAGAGAGAGAGAGAGAGAGAGAGAGAGGTGGGAAATGTCAAGAGGGGGAGGGTACAAGGGGCTTTCTCTAAAAAAAAAGAACAACCACAACGGCCTCTAAGTTGACATGGCATGGGTCAATGCGTCACGCAAGCATGTCAGAGAAAGATCGTGCAAAAAAGGACCTCGCGTGAACCACTTACTATAGAATTAGAATCTAAACATGCATTTTGAAAGAAGTAGGACTAAAATGACACTGCCTAGAAACTTTTAGGACCTCCAGTGTAATTTTCTCGCCTGGCGGTTGGGCCCCCTGTCGACGTGGCGTGGGTCAACGCGCCACACGTGCAGGGCAATGAGCGCTCATGGAAAAAGGACCTCGCATGAACCACTTACTAAAGAATGAGGACCTAAAGGTGCATTTTGAAAGAATTAGGACTAAAGTGACACCCCGATGAAACTTTTAGGACTGCCAGTGCATTTAACTCTAAAAACAATACCGAAATAGATTGTTTGGAGAAGTCTACACAACCTCTTGAACTTAGGGAATAGCCGCTTACCACCATTAAGTTTTAAACCGAACTTTCTACCTCAAGGTTTCGTGCAAACACAATTAAGAGGGTTTTTTCACCAAAGTTCACATGGTTTTCTAGGCATTTTCATAATAATTTTGAAACATAAATGGTTGGAGATTCTCAAGGACCAATTTACTTATAACTTTGTCAACAATTACTTTAGCTGAACCATCTTTTTTGTTTATAAAATGAGAACACCAAGTCCTGATTTTTGTAATGATCATAATACTTAACTTCTGTGCCTTTCTTAAATACATGATGTGTTTGGCTCACCCACTTGTATTTAAGGTTCACAAGGAGGTATATTAATCAGATTGTTTCTATCTGTTACTTTGTTTCTATTCATAACTTCATCCACTATTGAACTTGTTAATATACTATAAACCAATTGAGTACGGATTTGTGCAACACTTTGTGGCTTAGCCAAGCTATAAAAGTTTGAAAGATTTACATAGCCTCTTGAACGTTTTGAAATGCCATGAGCACAAATTTTTTAACGGATATATACCGCAGCACAGTTTATGCAATTATGTGTTCTAGTAATATTTTTCTGTTTGTAGAGGTACACTTTTGTTTCTTTAACCCCCTCCCCCCTCTTTCCTGTCGTCAAAGCCAATGTTGCTACCCCTTTTTCTGTCTTCAAAGCCAATACTATTGCTACTAAATCTAACTATGTTGACTTGTGTTAAATGAAAATAACCGGGTACATGTCAGTTACATACGTATTTTACATTACAAACAATGCACTTGACATATCCCTTGGATCCTCAAGATGCAGCCACCTGGCCCACCTATCGATAATTAGGAATACGGTCGATCTTGCTACTTTTGTGAGGCCTACTGATGTTTGATTGCAAAGTGGTTGCGACGAATTAGTTGGTTTTAGGTTCAAAGCAGGCACGTGATTGTCTATTTCTTAGTTTTTGTTTTGACCATGAACTAACAAGAAGTAAAAAAAAATGCTCTCATGGTTGTTATGGTTGAGAAAGATCTGATGTATGCTCAATGATACCACTTAATATTAGATTTTAATTAAGTTCAAACTGAATTTGTTCGCAACATATAATCTCTGCGTGCTGTGTGCAATCTCTGATTAAACCGTCTCCTTGCTTGGGCAGTTGTTCAATACGAAGCTCGCTGAAGACAGAAGAAAAAACATCATTCACTGTTGGTTCGTGCCTCGATTGATGTGGAGTGTGCCCTGAGACAAAGCTACAATGGAGAAATGTATTATATACAGTACTTTTAGGTCTTATTTGTCCGTTGGACTTTGGCTTGAAGTGGTAAAACTTGTTGTAACCGTATTGAGATTTTAGACGTTTGAGAATCCAGATTATGCGTCCTGAAAGCTGGATATCGAAAAATGGTTATTATTGCTATTGCCAGCAATAAAATGCTCTGTTGGTTGGTTGCAGCCTCTTGCTCTATTTGCTGCCTGAATTGCTATTTCCTTAGTTTAGTGCCGTGTTCTTTAGTTTGCTAAACTGAGCTTTGTAATGTTCTTCGTGACTTACGGATTTTCATTACGTCATTGCCATATTCGGGGTATGACTATTGCCCTGTAGGATACAATTTATAGGTGATCATATTAGGACATGTTTGGTTTTAGCCTAGGTTTGCCCTACCTAGGCTAAATTTTGGTGGAGCTTTTGGTTGCCCATGAACTGACCAACATTGGCTATAAAAATAAACTAGGATAGCCAAAAAGGCATTGGCATGCCAAAAGAATTGGTTGCCATCTAACCAAATTTTGTGGTCATGGCCAAAACACACCCTGGATCACTCGCTTCCGCTTCCTGTGACACGGTGAAATATAACAGAAAAATGCTTTGCAAAGAAACATATTTATCATATGCATCCAGACGCTTTTTTTTCTTTCAAGAAGACTCAAGGCCGTATAATGGAGAAGGTCATAGCGGAAAAAGGATTCATTTTGGCTAGAGTGCCCAAATCCGCTATATACTTGACACGGGTTTGCCGTGATGCTGGAACTATGGCAAATGCATCTATCGGTACAACGATCCGCCAAGAAGTCGTCGATGCAGACCAAGAGACGCCGGTGGCCGCAATCTACAAAGCAAATGCCACCCCCTAGAAAAATACGTCGATAAGGGCATGTAAAGACTCCAAAGACTATGAAGACCATAAAAGCCGGCCCAAATCCAGATGGATCCACTGAAAAACTAAACCGATCGAATCCCGAAAGACCCGTCGAAGACTCCACACATCCTCCATTGGTGTTAAAAACACCAACGAAACAGGTAAAGGACGGAGAGAACATTATTCCTACTCTTGGATAACGCCACCACTTCGCCGCCCCAAACCAAACACGAAGAATCTCTAAAGAGAAACTGAAAAAAAACACTCATGCCGTTGTACGACTAGTCCGATTTGATGTCGAGTCCACCGCTGGTTTCACCAATGTCAATGTCCATCGTCGTACCACAACAACCCTCCAGCGCTTCCACAACAGCACCCTCCCTCCCCCTCCGCCGGTTTCACCAATGGCAATGTCCTTCGTCGTACCTCCAGAGCTTCCACAACAGTACCCCCCCCCCCCCCCCCCCCCCCCCCCTCAAACTCATGGTGGATCCACAACACTGAGGATACACCCTAGCGGCAGCAAGAGGGTTGGAAGGTGGGTGGCAGTTAGGGTTTACTCCGTCACCCGCCTCAGTCACCTTTCTCAAGGGCGTGACTTTTGTTTGTTTGTCATGTGCAAGTGCAACCAGACGTTTTGGTCTTATATGTATGGTCAAACTAATGCATATAAGAAGGTTTGAGTGGGACTTGAACGCCAAATTTCCTTTTTAACGTTTTGATAGACCTGTACCCAAAACCAGCTGAATATCCAAAACAACGATCATACTAGATAAACCTTAGTTTTCTTGTCTGGCTATATCATCATCATCTTCTCATGACTAATTAGTCAAAATCTGTCATTGCCATTTTCTGGGATACACCCAACGACATCCACATCATTCTGACGACTTAAAGAAAGTGCTCTACAAGATATTTGGAGATGCAACAGTTATCAGGCGATAGCACAATTAAATGAGTTGCACTCCGCAATCCCTATAGACTAAAACAACAGAACATAAGCAGCAATGATTTCCACAATGAACCCCCCCCCCCCTCTCCCCCCAACACACACACATCATGTCAAAATAACCTAGCAACAGCAATATTATGAACTCTCGAGTCTTGTGCAATCAAAAGCCATCATTTCTTCATGCAAAAAACTACTAGAAACTCTTCGCGGAAAAGGAGATGGATGTCATGCACAATTCTCCTTGATACACTTCACAGGAAAATACATTGCTCATTTTATATTTGTTTCCCCTTCCCCCGTTATTTCCATGAGCAAATTTGTTCAAATATCACCATGATGAAATAGCTCTCGCACCAATAAATGCCATCAGCGTAACCATAGTAACAGGGCATGAAAGAATCCATATGAAGAACGAAGAGAAAGGGAAAGAATGAACCAATCCCTGGGAGAAAATGCAGTTATATCTCATTTCAACTTAATCACAGAACCACCTCACACAGAAAAAAAAAGACAAAGACTACCAAGAACAAGGCATTGAATAGAGACATTTAGAAGGGAAGTTCTGCATCTGCACTAGAACGTTTCTAACAGATATAATACACGAATAGTAAATAGGCCAAGATATTTATTCTTAACCACCACTAACTATTTTACAAGGATGGCTTGGCTGTTTGTAATAACTAAATACTGCACAGGTAGTGTTGCTTCGGCCGATCATGGATCATGCTGGCTTCTTTGCGTGTATCTCAAACGCTGCCGTCTTCCCGGCAGAAATGTTGGGCCATCCTGCCTCCTATCAATACCTGCACGATTGTTTCCAGCGTAACGGCGATCAAAGATGCCATGGCGATATCCGCGGTAACTGCTGGTGTGCCTAGAGTGCCGATTCGAGAAACCCTGGCGCAGCCAGCTTTGCGCGCTTGACCGTCGGATGCCCTGCCAATCTGCACGTGAGCTGCGCCTATCACTGAATGGCCTGGGCTGTGGCAGAAACCTAGGGAAGGCATGCCTTCCATCTGGCCAAATGGTAGGTGATCCTAGCCTTCCATTCAGCCAGGGCCTAGGGGCACGATGTCTATCCGGTGATTCTACTTGGTCTTGGGCAGGAGACCACCACTCATCACCACTTTCTTCCCCAGAATCTTCATCAGGAGACATTGCATCTCTAGTCTCAATAACATAGTCACCAACTATTACTGCACCAGGATTCTGTGACCTGATTGCACTAATCACATCACCAAACTCCTGCTCACGTTCAAGGCGATCCCAAGACCTTTTCCTTGAGATATCTACAAGGGCAGACTTTGCACGTAGGTGAGCTGTTCTAGCATGCTCACGCAGCTGCTCATAGCTACCAACAAATTTGCAGCAATCATGGGAGCAACACCTCGACTTCTCGTCCAGATACTTTCTGACTTCTCCAGCAGGAATCCAGCCTGATACTGATCCTCTACAGAGAGGACACTTCATGTCAACTGAAATTTGCATAGCATCATGACATTCTTGCATTATAATGCTACTTTCTCCTAAGAATGGTGTTGAATTAGCAGATTCTTGGTTATTAGCATTGTCAATGTGTCTTCTGAGGCTTGGGCTCAACAAATGTCTGGAAATCGTACTATAGTGAGATCTTGGTTGGACTGTTCTGTTATTGGAGTTTGAAAGCACCGAAGAGGTTGAGTGTGAATCACGGACCTTACTATCTCCATTCATTTCTCTGAACCGGTCTAGGCAATTAGAGTGTCGATGGCTTGTGTTACAAATATAACTTCTGCAGCCATTCTTGTACGAACTGCATATAAGTAAAACAGCATTGTGTGGTTGCTCCATACAAATAGGGCAAGAAATCCTGTCCCATTCCATATGCAGAGCAGTGCATGATGTGACTGTAGGTCTGTTACTTTTCTTACTTGTCATCTTGAAATCAACTGTGACGAATCTACTTTATCGTTAGAATTGTTGAAGAAAGAATTATTAATTGACTCAAGTCGAGCATTTATACAGATTAAGAAAAACATTATCTTGCTAAACATAATTTCATTGCAATACCGAATTAAACATTAATACATTTTTACAATGGCAAAGAAAAAGGAACTGTCTTACTAAAGCTTTAAGATCATCTGGGGGGATCATATTTTAGTTTCCAAATCAGTGTTAGCCCTAAGGACTAAGAAGATTATCATGGTGCAAAGTAACTCATGCCTTGCAAAGATACTAATCACAATTCTAGAAAGTTCTGGTACAAATGGTAAATAGCTAAAATCATTCTCAAGATTTTGGACATTAAGAAATAAACATCGTGAAGCTAAAGTTTCATCAGTACAATAGTTCTTGTCTAACATGCGTTATAGTGAAATATGAATTACTAGCTTGAATCTTCGTACAAACTGTTCCAAGACATTGACGGCATTAAACAAGGCAAATCACAACAGATTAAAATTAGTAATTTGCCACAGGAAAAGTTCTATAGTAAAATGTTACATTAGTTATCAGCAGTGAAATAAATGTAAATATATATATTAAGACAACTACAAAAAGGATGAGAAATGAGTAAAGCAGATGGTTAAGACAAATGCACCTTCAGAACAAAATTGAAAGCAGATGTCTCAAGCACAAAAGTAAGTTCATTAAACTGTGGGAAGGGGTTAGCAATAACCTACAGGCAGCAGGCGTAGGTTCTGCACGCTTCTAAGTCAAGAGCTGTGATAATATTGACACAACAGAAATCCTGAAATAATTTTAAACCATCAGTCTCGTAAGATCATAATCTACAATACATAACAACCAATAAGTAGAATAAAAAAGCATCCGGAAAAGGAGTTATTTTGTTTGGATAAGTTCATAACTGACTGAAACATTAGTACTTGGCTGCTAGCACAGATAGGAATCAAATATGTGAATTTACATTATACATGAAAACAGAAATTTCCCAGGCTTGTGATTTCTATCAAAAGTAGAAATACGAAAATTAGTGACAATGTAGCATTTCTCACTAGGAGTTGACAGCAGCCTTGAAAATAAGCATAACAACCCCAACATGACCTCTGGAAACAACAAAGTAGCCCACAAGTATAACAACGGTTTAGCATACTCATGTCTACAACATAGATTCGGAATTGGAGAGGCTAATATCTCCTAGGTGATCTTACAGTCCTATGCTTTCCAGGCCACGCTTCTTAATAAGATAGTCAACAGAAGATCGCTCGTGTGAAAAAGATCAAATACGTTCGAACCAACAAAGGATTGGTGCAATCCATATTGATTCTTTATTTAATTAATAATTTTAACACCGACAAGGACAGCAGCCGGTGAGTTTTTCCTCTCTAGTTTCCTCGAGACCATCAAAATCCCCAATCCCCACTAACCGTACAACGGATCGGCAACCAAATCCCCTCCCTCCGCAGCCAAATTATCCTGTTGAGCCGAGAAAACCTAGCCAATCAACGGCGCTATTGCCTACCAACCCTGCCCGTGGCCGATAATTTAGATCGGGTCGATCTAGCGCCGATCGGGAGGAGGGAGGCAAAATCATCCGAGAGAAACAAGAACACACGACGGGGAGAAAACGGAAGAAAGTGAAATTATTACGGCGGTTTGACGAGACCGCAGATCGGATTAGGCCGACCCTCCTTGTCTGCCTTTTCTTGCTTGGGAGCCTTTCTTTCGGGTATTTTTCCCGTGGCGGAACAGGTAGGGGGTGAGGGGTATTGGTTGCGTTTGTGGTCGCGCGCGTGGGAGGGGTGGGGTGGGGTGGGGTGGGGTGCGGTTTTATGGCGAACGATGGGGAGGGGGGCCGGTTGGGTTCCTTTTCATTTTCATTCAGTACTTCTCTTGTTTAAAGCCAGGAAGGGAGTAGTTTTTTTCGTCATGAATGATTTCTTCAGCTCAACGTTCTGATTCAACCTTTTTTTCCCCTAAACTAAGTACTCCCTCCATTTTCTTAGTCTGGTCATAGTGAGGAGTAATTTAGACTAGTGTCATATATATGACACTAGGGTAAATTACTATCTTCATAGTGCAAAGTAATATAGTAATAGTATCATAGATTGCTTCATTTATTATTTCATAGACTCATTTTGCCTCAGGAAGCGCTATGTTATAGTAATATATTATGTTACCACAAGCACCTCTTTCCTCATTAAATAGTTGCCACATCAGCAAAATTGCCTTGGGATGTGTTAAGTTACTACCTAAGTTATCCCCACTATGGCTAGCCTTATACAAGGCCACTGTGATGCCCCAAGACCAGAGCTTCAGATACCTTCCAGGGTTTTCGAGATTCGTTGTGTGATTTGTTTTTGCTTGTTGCATTCATCATTGCATCATGTGCATGGTATCATGTCATCATGTGTATGGCATCATGTCATCATGTTTTTAATCTTTCCAACTCAACTAAATAAATCGTATGGATCTTCGATCCATTTAAATTGAGGGAACTCACATGGTGGTTTCTCTTTATAACATATCCTCCTAATATTTAGGGAGCTATTATAAAATATTCCATTAACTTGGAATCACCCATAACACACTTGCAAAAATCCCAATGCTTTAGTCATCACAACTCTTGGCCTCTAACTTTGCCATATGTCCTTTCGTCATTTTCCGGAGCTCCAACTAAATTCTTAACATTTTTGGGCACTTGAAAAACCTATCCTAGTTCAAACCTTTTGAATTAAATTCAAAGAAATTTGAATTTAATCTTTCAAACTTGACCTTTTCTATTTTCTTGGACCGTGCACATTTTTACGAGTCCGTAAAAATTATCCCCGTGCCCAAACACTTTCTCTACCCCTTTTCTTTACTTCCCTTTTCTTCCTCTTTTTCTGCTGTTTTGAAAAGCGTAAGAGAGGGAGAAGAGAGCCCATAAGCTAGGTGGGCCTCCCTACTGTTGCGCCGGCTGCAACCTGCAGCTAGGCCGGCCCATTCGGCCCAAGGCCAAGGCCCAGCCGACCTTGCCTATCTAACCCTAGGCGTCACCCCTCGTTCCCTTGCGCCGCCTCTCCCTTCTGCTCGATCCCTTCCTCACCTTCTCCCCTCACGCCGCCAGAGGAGCCCCTCTCCTCGCCCTTCCCCGCTCGTCCTCCAGGCAGCCAACTCCGGCGGCCCCATCGCCCGTTCCTCACTCCTCTCGCTCGCCTACATCACCCACGCTCGAAGCCTCTCTCCCTTGTTCACTTCTCTCCCTCTCTCTGGCACTCGCGCCCGCATCCATCTCCGCCGCCTCGCTCCCTCGCTGCGGCCCTGCCAAACCGGCGACCTTGCAGCGTCGCCCTTCTCGTTTCTGCGCCGTGCCTCCCCGCGCCACTGGAGGCCAACTCCAGCCGCCCCTGCTGGCGACCAGCTTCCGCCGTGACGTCCGGCCGCCGTGCCGCCATGCTGCAACGCCACCGTCCTCGACCTCCCCGTCTTCCCGGCCTCCTCGCGTCCCCTGGTTGCCTCTCTCTGCAGCGAACAGCTGCAGCTCGGCGCCTCGGCACCCCTGCACCCCAAGTCCATCGCCACCTCGCTGGAGAACGCCGTCCTTGCCAGGATCCTCTTCGTGAGCCCCAAGCCCCGCCGCCGCTGCCTCCGCTTCGACTGACCCGCGCCCCTGCTTCGTCTCGAACAGCAGCAGTAGCTCGCCAGCTTGTCCCCGTGGACTCGAATTCAGTCAAACACCAGGTCCACGGGTCGGGGCCGCCTCCCCTTCCTTTCGCCAGATCTGGCCTCCTGTTCACGTTGACCAGAAGACCGCAAGAGACCTCTTCGTCTCCTGTTCACGTTGTTGGTCAACAGTTTGTTGAACGCCAAGCACCAAGTCTACAGCCGATGCCTCGAGGACACTGAATACGGCTACACGATGATGCGGAAAGTACCTCCACCACGTCTCCGGAATCGCGAAGACCGCCAAGTACCATGACCCGCAAGACCAACGACGCCCGAATGAGTGCTCCCGACCGAGACATTTGTGCTGCTACGTTTTGGACACGCCAAGTCCCTCTAGTCGGATGCGTCAAGACCGCCCCAGTTGTTGCGAAGTACCATGACGTCCGGAGTCCTCGGATCCATCAAGTTCCACTACCGCCGACTAGTACGACTACCGTCGCAAAAACGAGACCGTCAAGACCGGACCGACAAGTAACCCCGAGAACGTCTGTACCTCTACCGTCGATATGCTTTTCGTCAAGTCCCTCTATGAAAACGTGTCCCACTACCGCCGCCCGAACGTCTACGAAACATGTACCACGACCATCGCTGAAGACCCCGTGGACGTCAAGTTCCGTGTCATGACCCCGAACATCTACGGACATGAACCACTACTTCCCTCGACGACCCATGAACGACTACTTCCTCTATGAACCGATCCGCTCCGAAACGCACACTTCGAAGGTATAACCCCGAGACGACCGTCCGAGAACGATTGCATGTGTTGTGTGAGATGCACACGTTGTTTGCACCGTGTCCGAGCTGTCACTTGCTCGGTCCTCCTCGTTTGCTGCTAACCCGTGGGAACCCGGTTACCGGGATCACCCCACCATCTTGCATGACACGCTCACGTCACATTTCCTTCTGCACCGGTATCTCCATGAGCTACCGGAACCGATATGTTGCCATGGTAACATTTCCGTTTCGCCGCCGTGGCATCCCTTTTCCTTCCTCCATGGCGACAAATGCTTCATATCTATGTTCATATCAACATTTTCATAAAATTGCATAAAACTTGCAAATGTCATCCGCATCATGATAACAACATCAAGAATGTTTAATTTGTTGTTTGCATTAATTTGCTAAATGCATATGGGGATTTACCGGATTTGTTGTTTGTTATATCCGGCCCCATTTAAATTGTTTAGATGGTATAGTTTTGTTATGCTTCACCTCTTGCCATGCTTAACAACATTTAATATTGTTGGGTACATAAACGGGAGAGAACTAAATAATTGATGTGGTGTTTCGTCAATATGCAACTCGTTGCATATTGAGCTCCACTTAACTTGTAGTTTTGTTTGTGCACTTTGCCATGCCAATGCATATTTAAACCGAACATGCATCATACTTGATTGTGCATCATGCCATGTTTATGTGATGGTTGTTCACTATGTTGTTTGCTTCTTTCCGGTGTTTATTCTTCGGGTTAGTTCCGATAACGTCGCGTTTGTGAGGATTCGTTCAACTACGCCCGTTTGTCTTCTTCATGGACTCTCTCCTCTTCCTTGCAGGATCTCAGGCAAGATGACCATACCCTTGAAATCACTTCTATCTTTGCTTGCTAGTTGCTCGCTCTATTGCTACGCCGCGATACCCACCACTTGCTATATCATGCCTCCCATATTACCATGTCAAGCCTCTAACCCACCTTGCCTAGCAAACCGTTGTTTGGCTATGTTACCACTTTTGCTCAGCCCCTTTTATAGCGTTGCTAGTTGCAGGTGAAGATGGAGTTTGTTCCTTGTTGGAACATGATTATTGTTGGGATATCATTATTATATCTTATTTACTTTAATGCATCTATATACTTGGTAAAGGGTGGAAGGCTCGGCCTTATGCCTGGTGTTTTGTTCCATTCTTGCCGCCCTAGTTTCCGTCATACCGGTGTTATGTTCCTTGATTTTGCGTTCCTTACGCGGTTGGGTTATAATGGGAACCCCTTGACAGTTCGCCTTGAATAAAATTCCTCCAGCAAGGCCCAACCTTGGTTTCACCATTTGCCACCTAAGCCTTTTTCCCTTGGGTTCTACAGACTCAAGGGTCATCTTTATTTTAACCCCCCCGGGCCAGTGCTCCTCTGAGTGTTGGTCCGAAACGAGTAGACTGCGGGGCCACCTCGGGGCAACTTGAGGTTTGGTTTTACTCGTAGGATGTCTCATCTGGTGTGCCCTGAGAACGAGATACGTGCGACTCCTATCGGGATTTGTTGGCACATCGGGCGGCTTTCCTGGTCTTGTTTTACCATTGTCGAAATGTCTTGTAACCGGGATTCCGAGTCTGATCGGGTCTTCCTGGGAGAAGGAATATCCTTCGTTGACCGTGAGAGCTTGTGATGGGCTAAGTTGGGACACCCCTACAGGGTTTTGAACTTTCGAAAGCCGTGCCCACGGTTATGGGCAGATGGGAATTTGTTAATATCTGGTTGTAGAAAACCTGACACTCAACTTAATTAAAATGAATCAACAACGTGTGTAGCCGTGATGGTCTCTTTTCGGCGGAGTCCGGGAAGAGAACACGGTTCTTGTGTTATGCTTGAACGTAAGTAGTTTTAGGATCACTTCTTGATCTGTATAGCTTCTCGACCGTGCTTTGCTCCTCTTCTCGCTCTCATTTGCGTAAGTTAGCCACCATATATGCTAGTGCTTGCTGCAGCTCCACCTCACTACCTTTTCCCTACCCATAAGCTTAAATAGTCTTGATCGCGAGGGTGTGAGATTGCTGAGTCCCTGTGACTCACAGTTTACTTCCAAAACCAGTTGCAGGTGCCGTTGATACCAGTGCAGATGACGCAACTGAGCTCGGGAGCTCGATGAAGATCGTGTTCGTTGGGTTGTTTCATTTCCTTTCGATCAGTAGCGGAGCCCAGTTGGGGCGATCGGGGACCTACGCATTTGGAGTTGTCTTTATTTTGGTTCCGTAGTCGGACCTTGATTGTATCTGGATGATGTAATGCTATATTTATGTATTATGTGAAGTGGCGATTGTAAGCCAACTCTTTATCTCTTTCTTATTCAGTACATGGGATGTGTAAATATTACCCCTCTTGCGACATGCCTACTATGCGGTTATGCCTCTAAGTCGTGCTCCGACACGTGTGTAACGCCCTTGATGCGTCTATATCTCCTACGTGTCGAAGCACGACTTAGAGGCATAACCGCATTGAAAGCAATGTCGCAAGCAAGGTAATCTTCACAACAACCCATGTAAATAGATAAAAAGGGGAAAGGATACATAGTTGGCTTACACTCGCCATGTCACACAAATACATGAATAACATTACCATCATCCAATACACTCATGGTCCGACTATGGAACCAAAATAAAGATCAACCCCCACATGCGACAAAGTCCCCGATCGCCCCAACTGGGCACCACTACTGATCATCTGGGAAAGACACATAGTAACGACGAGAGTCTTCATCGAACTCCCATTTGAGCTCAAGCACATCGTCTGGAGCGGTATCATCGGTCCCTGCATCTGGTTTGGAAGTAATCTGTGAGTCACAGGGACTCAGCAATCTCGCACCCTCGCGATCAAGACTATTTAATCTTATAGGTAAGGTAATGTATGATGTGGAGCTGCAGCAAGCGACTAGCATATATGGTGTTTAACCTATTCGCAAAAGAGAGCAAGAAGAGAAAGCAAAGCACGGACGAACAACTATGATCAAGAAGTGATCCTAGAACAACCTACATGAAGCATTACTCCAACACCGTGTTCACTTCCCGGACTCCGCCGAGAAGAAACCATCACGGTTACACACGCGGTTGATTCATTTTAATTAAGTTAAGTTTCATGTTATCTACAACCGGACATTAACAAATTCCCATCTGCCCATAACCGCGAGCACGGCTTTCGAAAGTTCAAATCCCTGCAGGGGAGTCCCAAATTAGCCCATCACAAGCTCTCACGGTCAACGAAGGATATTCCTTCTCCCGTGACATTCCGATCAGACTCGGCATCCCGGTTACAAGACATCCTCGACAATGGTAAAACTAAACCAGCAACACCGCCCGAATGTGCCGACAAATCCTGATAGGAGCTGCACATATCTCGTTCTCAGGGCACACCGGATTGTCCAAGGTTCCGGTAGGCCAGCCCAGAGTTGCCCCTGGTGGCCACCGGCAGCTGACGGGTTGGACCAACACTCAGAGGAGCACTGGCCCGGGGGTTTAAATAAAGATGACCCTTGAGTCCACGGAACCCAAGGGAAAAAGAGGCTAGGTGGCGAATGGTAAAACCAAAGTTGGGCATTTCTGGAAGAGTTTTATTCAAGGCGAACTGTCAAGGGGTTCCCATTATAACCCAACCGCGTAAGGAACGCAAAATCCGGGAACATAACACCGATATGACGGAAACTAGGGCGACAAGAGTGGAACAAAACACTAGGCAAAAGGCCGAGCCTTCCACCCTTTACCAAGTATATAGGTGCATTAAGATAACAAGATAATATAGTGATATCCAACAATAAACAATGTTCCAACAAGGAACGATCTCCAATCTTCACCTGCAACTAGCAACGCTATAAGAGGGGCTGAGCAAAGCGGTAACATAGCCAAACAACGGTTTGCTAGGACATGGTGGGTTAGAGGTTTGACATGGCAATTTGGGAGGCATGATAAGAAAGTGGTAGGCATCGTAGCATAGGCATAGCAAAAGAGCAAGCATCTAGCAAGCAAAGATAGAAGTGATTTCGAGGGTATGATCATCTTGCCTGTAAAGTTGTCAGAGTTGACTTGATCCTCGTAAGCGAACTCAACGGGCTCCTCGTTCACGAACTCGTCTCCCGGCTCTACCCAAACAAGAACAACAGGCAAATGGAACACAATCAACCACGTGCAATGCTCAAACAACATGATGCAAACATGGTATGATATGCGAGATGCGGTATGTGATGCATATGCAAGATTTGACAAGGAATTATTGAACCTGGACTCAACTTGGAAATCCAAGAGTGCCACTGGAAAGGTGAGGTTATTTCAGTGGAAATCGATATAAAGATCACCGGAATCGGATGCACGGTTTGGAAATGGCAAGCAAACCAAATATGGCACCGGTCTGTGATAATCAGCAAGTGACCAACTAAATGCATCAAGATAAATATGCTACAACACTCAAACATGACAACAAAATACATGGCAGAGATCCACTCGCGAATCTTGACAAAAGATGAACACTGAGCTATGGCTAATTCATCCATTAACAGGTTCAAACAAGCATGGCAAAAATGCAAATGATAACAGGTTTCAGACTTAGTGAAATTAACACAAGTCTGGAATTTATCATCAGGAAGCACACTTTAGAGCATGAAAACTACATGCTACAGGAACTAAACATGGCAAAGCAAGGCATGGAATGAAGCTACTCAAAGCACTTAACAAAAGTCCCTTAGTGACCTTGAGCCAAAAGGGATCAGAAAATACAATTGCAAGCATGTGAACATAGCAAAAACATAAACAGATTCCAGACTTAGCGAAAAACTGGAGCATGCAAATCAGTTAACGAGTAGGCATGTTTACGAGCTCGATGCACTCACTACAGAGCATGCCATGACAAACTAAGAACGACGCTGGAGGAGGAGACCGGCGCGGTGGGCGGAGCTCGCGGCCGATGACGGCGAGCTTCGGCGGCTGGAGGCCTCCGGCAATGGCGTGCGGTAGCGCCGAAGTTGGATGGAGGCGGCGGCACGCTGAGGTAGGCGGGCGGCAGAGCGAGTCCCTGGCGCCTCGAGCGCGGGTCGGCGGGGTGGGCCGCGGGGGCTCCCCGCGGGCTTCGTGGGCTGGCGCAGCTGGCGGCGATGTGGGGCGGCGGACGCCACGTGTCAGGTGGCGGTTGGCGGCGGGGATCTGTCCGGCGCGGCTTCGGACATGTCCGGCGGCGCGCGAGGTGAAAAGCTAGGGTTTGGAAGGAGGGGATCCAGGATTTTTTGTTAAGGGGTCTATTTATAGGCATAGAGGGAGCTAGGAAGCTCCAAATGAGGTGCGGTTTGCGGCCACGCGATCGTGATCGAACGCTCTAGACGATGGAGAGGGTTTAGGTGGGTTTTGGGTGGAATTGGAAGGGTGTTGGGCTGCAACACAAACGAGGCCTTATTGGTCCCTCGGTTAACCGTTGGAGTATCAAACGAAGTCCAAATGGCACGGAACTTGACAGGCGGTCTACCGGTAGTAAACCAAGGCCACATGGCAAGTCTCGGTCCAATCTAGAAATGTTTAACCCCCACACACGAAAAGAGGTAGAAAGGACCACCGGAGGACATAGGAGCACCGGAATGCAAAACGGACAACGGGGAAAATGCTCGAGTACATGAGACGAACACGTATGCGAATGCAATGCACATGATGACATGATATGAGATGCATGACAAAGGCAACAACACACGAAGACAAAAACCCGACAACGGAGAAAATAAAATAACTTAGGCCGGAAACGACAAGAGTTGGAGTACAGATAAGGTAAAATACATCCGGGGTGTTACAACACTCCACCACTACGAAAGGATCTCGTCCCGAGATCTAGGACTGGAAAAACACCGGGTACTCAGAACGGAGGTGATCCTCGCGTTCCTAGGTGGCTTCACGGTTGGAATGATGTGACCACTTGACTTTGAGGAATTTGATTGACTTGTTGCGAGTCTTGCGCTCAGTCTCTTCAAGAATAGCAACGGGGTGCTCACGATAAGAAAGGTCTTCTTGGAGTTCAATGTCTTCGAAGTTGAAGCACTTGCGGAGCTGAGAGACATGGAACACGTCGTGCACATTTGCAAAGTTGGAGGGAAGCTTGAGTTGATAGGCGAGATCGCCTCTCTTGCTGACGATCTTGAAAGGACCCACGTATCTAGGGGCAAGCTTCCCTTTGATACTGAAGCGACGAGTACCTTTCATTGGAGATACACGGAGGTAAACATGGTCTCTGATCTCGAAAGCCAAATCACGATGCTTACTATCATAGTAGCTCTTCTGGCGCGACTGCGCTGCTTTGAGGTTATCATGAATGAGTTTGCACATCTCCTCTGCCTCTGTGATCAAGTCATTTCCAAGAAGTTGACGTTCACCCGTCTCTGACCAGTTGAGAGGAGTATGACACTTCCTGCCATGGAGAATTTCAAATGGGGCCTTGCCCGAACTCGCTTGGAAGCTGTTGTTGTAGGAGAACTCGGCATATGGAAGACAATCTTCCCACTTCATACTGAAAGAGATAACGCAAGCCCTGAGCATATCTTCCAGAATCTGATTGACACGCTCGACTTGGCCGCTAGTTTGAGGATGAAAAGCTGTGCTGAAACGGATGTTGGTGCCCATGGCCTTCTGAAAAGAATCCCAAAACTTGGAGGTAAAGATGCTGCCACGGTCTGAAGAGATCAACTGCGGAATGCTGTGCAGAGAGACAATCCGAGAGGTATAAAGCTCCGCCAATTGAGCTGCTGTGATAGACTCTTTGATAGGCAGGAAATGGGCCACTTTAGTGAGTTTGTCGATGACAACGAATATAGCATCATTGCCACGCTTGGACTTTGGAAATCCCGTCACGAAGTCCATCTCAATGTGGTCAAACTTCCATTCTAGAATGGCAAGAGATTGGAGGAGACCAGCTGGTCGTTGGTGTTCTGCCTTCACTCTTCTACACACATCACATTCATTCATGAACTAAGCAATCTCGCGCTTCATTCGAGCCCACCAATACGCCTGCTTGAGGTCATTGTACATCTTTGTGCTCCCAGGGTGGATGGAGAGGAGTGAATTGTGAGCCTCGTTCATAATGACTTTACGAAGGTCACCTTTAGGCACAACAATGCGATCCTCGAAGAAGAGAGTATCCTTGTCATCAAGACGATAGCACTTGTACTTGGATTGACTCTTGGCAATCCCAATCTTCACCTTCTTCACCATAGCATCAAGAAGTTGAGCCTCGCGAATCTGATCTTCCAAAGTAGGAGAGACTTGAAGGTTGGCGAGGAAACCTTGAGGAACAACTTGCAGATTGAGTTTGCGGAAAGCTTCACAAAGCTCAGGTTGGTAAGGCTTGAGAATCAGACTATTGCAGTAAGCCTTCCTGCTCAATGCGTCAGCAATTACATTGGCCTTGCCTGGAGTATATTCGATACTCGGATTATATTCTTGAATCATTTCGACCCAATGAGTCTACGTGAGGTTGAGATTAGGCTGAGTGAAGATGTACTTGAGACTCTTGTGGTCAGTGAAGATGTCCACTTTTCTTCCCAATAAGAGATGTCTCCAAGTCAAAAGAGCATGCACAACTGCCGCCAACTCGAGGTCGTGAGTGGGCTAGTTCTTCTCGTTGGGCTTCAACTGGCGAGAAGTATAAGCCACAACTTTCTTCTCTTGCATCAACACTGCACCAAGACCTTGAAGAGAGGCATCACAGAAGACCTCGAACGGTTTGGATTCATCAGGAGGAGTCAGAACTGGAGCAGTGACTAATTTCTCTTTCAAGGTGTTGAAAGCGATGTCACATTCAGGAGACCAAACGTACTTCACGTGCTTCTGGAGAAGGTTGGAAAGAGGCTTCGCGATCTTTGAAAAGTTCTCAACGAACCTTCGACAATAGCTTGCGAGCCCAAGGAAGCTGCGGAGTTGCTTCACGTTCTGAGGTGGTTCCCAATTCACAATTGCAGACACCTTCTCAGGATTCACAGCAATGCCCTTGGCAGAGATGATATGCCCAAGATAGAGAACCTCATCGAGCCAAAACTCGCACTTTGAAAACTTGGCGTAGAACTGATGTTCTCTGAGCTTATCGAGCACCAAACGCAAGTGCTTCGCATGATCTTCCTTGTTCTTGGAAAAGACCAAAATGTCATCGAGGTAGACCAAGACGAAGTCATTTGTGTAGGGGTTGAAGATGAAGTTCATCATGCGAGAGAAAGTCGGAGGAGCATTGACGAGGCCAAAAGACATGACAGTGTATTCATATGAACCATAGCTTGTTCTGAATGCCGTCTTGGGGATATCTTGCTCACGAATTCGGATCTGGTGATAGCCCATACGGAGATCAAGCTTGGAGAATACTTGAGCACCTTTGAGTTGTTCAAACAGCTCGTTGATGTTGGGAAGTGGGTACTTGTTCTTTATAGTCTTCTTGTTCAATGGACGGTAGTTAACACAAAGTCGGTCTGTTCCATCCTTCTTCTTCACAAAAAGAACTCCACAACCCCACGGAGAAGAACTAGGTCAGATGAGACCCATACGCTCTTGTTCATCGAGTTGCTTCTTCAGCTCCTTCAACTCTTTAGGTCCCAGCTTGTAAGGACATTTGCAAACAGGTTCCATACCAGGCTCAAGATCGATGACAAATTCAACTTGCCGGTGCGGAGGCATTCCTGGAAGCTCTTCTGGAAAGACGTCTTGATATTCGCAAACGACTGGAATTTGAGAGATGGCATCCAGTTCACCCTTCTCATTGAGAGAAAACAGACGGATGGTATCGTCATTAGTGGCAAAGACAATTACATCCTCAGACGAATGAGTCAATTGAATCTGCCTGGCAGCACAATCAAGCTGAGCCTTGTGCTTAGAAAGCCAATACATTCTGAGAATAAGATCAATATCCAAGTCACCAAGAATAGTAGGAGAAGACAGAAACTTGTAGTCACCCAAAGTGATAGTAACATCCGGAACAATGGAGTTAGCATTCATGCGCCTACCGGGAGAGACAACTGCTATCGGTCTAGGAAAAACTTGCAAAGCCAACTCATGCTTAGATATAAAAGGTCTTGAGATGAAACAATGTGATGCACCAGTGTCAAAAAGAACTTTTGCAGGAATATCGTTAACATGAAGGTTACCCATGATGACATCTGACAAGTCCTCTGCCTGAGCTGCATTCATCAAGTTGACCTTGGCGTGCTTGGGGTTATGCTTGACCACAGCTGTACTTGCCGATCTCACAGGAGGAGGAGGAGGGAGACGCCTCTGATTGAAGCATTTGTTGGCATAGTGACCCTTTTGTTGGCACTTGTTGCACGTGACCTCTAAAAGCGGACGGTGATACGGAGCACTTGATCTTGGAGCTTGAGACGAAGTCTTGTTCTGAAAGCCAGGGTTGGGTGGGTGGGAAGATCCACTGCCACCTTTGCTCTTCTGCTGATAAGGCCGACGAAACGGAGGATGAGGAAGCCAATACTTCTGCTGCTTAGCCACTTGAGTTGAGGAAGAAGGAGTTGCATCTTTGACTCGCTTCTTGGAAGCATCACACTTCAGTTGAGCAGTCTCTTGCTTCATTGCCATGTTGTAAAACTCATCGTACCTCTTGGGCTCAAAGAGGACGAGAGCTAGCTGGATTTCTTCTCTGAGATCACCCCTGAACTAGTATATCATACTCTTCTCGTCAGGGACGTCTTGCTTAGCAAAACGGGCGAGCTTCTGAAACATTTTGTTGTACTGGTAAACAGGCATAGTGCCTTGCTTTAGGTTGCGGAATTCCTCACGCTTGCTTTCAACCACACTCTGAGGAATATGATGAGCTTTGAAGTCTTGACGGAATTCATCCCAGGTAATCACACGGCCTCCTCTAGAATCTTTGTACTGCTAAAACCATTCTGCTGCTTGATCTTTGAGTTGGAAGGAGGCGAACTTGACAAAGTCCTCAGACCTGACATTACTGCACTCGAAATGCTTGCATATGTCCACGATCCAATCATCAGCGTCTGTTGCCTCAACACAATTGCTGAAGGTCTTTGGCTGGTTAGCAAGGAACTGGTTGAGTGTAGCAAACTGATTCTGATTGTTGCCATGACCCTGGTTCCCTTGGTTGTGCTCTTGAAGAAGTTGCATGATCAGTTGCGTGTTTGCATTGGTAGCGGCCATCATAGCTTGCCATGCCTTCGGAGGTGGAGGTGATGGTGGCGGATCAGGATTCGGAGTCGTGCGTGTTGGAGGAGCCATCCTGAAGAGGTTGACATCCATTAGAAACTTGACAGACAATTATTTAAGCTGAATCAAAGGGGTTGAAATTGCAACATATAGTCTTCACATCCGAACAAAATGAACGAATGCATTCCAATTGAAACGGTCACATATCCATAAATTGAGAAACCACTTAAAATTTGAGGTAGAAGAATAAAACCAACAAGGTACGAACAAGACCGAATACTTGGTGAGGATTACCCAATCCCAAACCAAATATCCGCGGAAGAAGAACTAGAGCTACAAGAATTCCCACCTATGAAACTCCCGAACCTTTCCGGTTATGCAATCAGGTGTTGGGGATACAGGGGAAGCATAATATCTCACCCAAATCTAGCAAATCCTACGTCCAGCTGTATCCATCCTTCAACACATAACCGAGAAACCTTCAGAAATCATTTACCTCAACCTTCGAAAAGCATCCGTTATACGAGTTATGGCAATACTCCCGAACTCCCGCCCCAGTACTGGGTGGCGTCGAGGTTATCTCACCAACAACTGCATAAAAGAGATTTTCGATGTCGGCGAAACTCAGGTATTCCAGAATCTCAATGATAAAATTGTGACGACAACACCTCGGAGCTCAACTCCCCGGGACACTGCCACAACCCCTAAATGACAGGAGGCACCAAGAACAATGTTCTCGTCACAAATCGATCGGAACGATTCCAAGATACCCGCGTGATCCTAAATTTTTTTAGTGAAATTTGAGAAGAGAAGAGTCAAAACTCTACGTCAAGATGCCTCACCAGAGCGATGAAGGGACTGGGGAGTAAAAAGAATTCCTAACTCTCCGATATATATAATTCCTAAAAGACTCAAAACATTTTTCTAGACTCAACAATGCCAACGATTCGATCAAGCAGGGGGCTCCTAAGGTCGGGGAAGGCTCTGATACCAACTTGTAACGCCCTCGATGCGGCTATATCTCCTAAGTGTCGAAGCACGACTTAGAGGCATAACCGCATTGAAAGCAATGTCGCAAGTAAGGTAATCTTCACAACAACCCATGTAAATAGATAAAAAGGGGAAAGGATACATAGTTGGCTTACACTCGCCACGTCACACAAATACATGAATACATTACAATCATGCAATACACTCATGGTCCGACTACGGTACCAAAATAAAGATCAACCCCCACATGCGACAAAGTCCCCGATCGCCCCAACTGGGCACCTCTACTGATCATCTGGGAAAGACACATAGTAACGACGAGAGTCTTCATCGAACTCCCATTTGAGCTCAAGCGCATTGTCTGGAGCGGTATCATCGGTCCCTGCATCTGGTTTGGAAGTAATCTGTGAGTCACGGGGACTCAGCAATCTCGCACCCTCGCGATCAAGACTATTTAAGCTTATAGGTAAGGCAAGGTATGATGTGGAGCTGCAGCAAGCGACTAGCATATATGGTGTTTAACCTATTTGCAAAAGAGAGCGAGAAGAGAAAGCAAAGCACGGACGAACAACTATGATCAAGAAGTGATCCAAGAACAACCTACGTCAAGCATTACTCCAACACCGTGTTCACTTCCCAGACTCCACCGAGAAGAGACCATCATGGGTACACACGCGATTGATTCATTTTAATTAAGTTAAGTTTCATGTTATCTACAACCGGACATTAACAAATTCCCATCTGCCCATAACCGCGGGCACGGCTTTCGAAAGTTCAAATCCCTGCAGGGGAGTCCCAACTTAGCCCATCACAAGCTCTCACGGTCAACGAAGGATATTCCTTCTCCCGAGACATTCCGATCAGACTCGGCATCCTGGTTACAAGACATCCTCGACAATGGTAAAACTAAACCAGCAACACCGCCCGAATGTGCCGACAAATCCCGATAGGAGCTGCACATATCTCGTTCTCAGGGCACACCAGATTGTCCAAGGTTCCGATAGGCCAGCCCAGAGTTGCCCCTGGTGGCCACCGGCAGCTGACGGGTTGGACCAACACTCAGAGGAGCACTGGCCCGGGGGTTTAAATAAAGATAACCCTTGAGTCCACGGAACCCAAGGGAAAAAGAGGCTAGGTGGCGAATGGTAAAACCAAAGTTGGGCATTGCTGGAAGAGTTTTATTCAAGGTGAACTGTCAAGGGGTTCCCATTATAACCCAACCGCGTAAGGAACGCAAAATCCGGGAACATAACACCGATATGACGGAAACTAGGGCGGCAAGAGTGGAACAAAACACTAGGCAAAAGGCCGAGCCTTCCACCCTTTACCAAGTATATAGGTGCATTAAGATAACAAGATAATATAGTGATATCCAACAATAAACAATGTTCCAACAAGGAACGATCTCCAATCTTCACCTGCAACTAGCAACGCTATAAGAGGGGCTGAGCAAAGTGGTAACATAGCCAAACAACGGTGCTAGGACATGGTGGGTTAGAGGTTTGACATGGAAATTTGGGAGGTATGATAAGCAAGTGGTAGGCATCGTAGCATAGGCATAGCAAAATAGCAAGCATCTAGCAAGCAAAGATAGAAGTGATTTCGAGGGTATGATCATCTTGCCTGTAAAGTTGTCAGAGTTGACTTGATCCTCATAAGCGAACTCAATGGGCTCCTCGTTCACGAACTCGTCTCCCAGCTCTACCCAAACAAGAACAACAGGCAAACGGAACACAATCAACCACGTGCAATGCTCAAACAACATGATGCAAACATGGTATGATATGCGAGATGCGGTATGTGATGCATATGCAAGATTTGACAAGGAATGGTTGAACCTGGCCTCAACTTGGAAATCCAAGAGTGCCACTGGAAAGGTGAGGTTATTTCGGTTGAAATCAATATAAAGATCACCGGAATCGGATGCACGGTTTGGAAATGGCAAGCAAACCAAATATGGCACCGGTCTGTGATAATCAACAAGTGACCAACTAAATGCATCAAGATAAATATGCTACAGCACTCAAACATGACAACAAAATACATGGTAGGGATCCACTCGTGAAGCTTGACAAAAGATGAACACTGAGCTATGGCTAATTCATCCATTAACAGGTTCAAACAAGCATGGCAAAAATGGAAATGATAATAGGTTTCAGACTTAGTGAAATTAACACAATTCTGGAATTTATCATCAGGAAGCACACTTTAGAGCATGAAAACTACATGCTACAGGAACTAAACATGGCAAAGCAAGGCATGGAATGAAGCTACTCAAAGCACTTAACAAAAGTCCCTTAGTGACCTTGAGCCAAAAGGGACCAGAAAATACAATTGCAAGCATGTGAACATAGCAAAAACATAAACAGATTCCAGACTTAGCAAAAAACTGGAGCATGCAAATCAGTTAACGAGTAGGCATGTTTACGAGCTCGATGCACTCACTACAGAGCATGCCATGACAAACTAAGAATACACCCATCAAGAATACATGGCATAGAAGCTAGGCATGGAAAGAACAACAACATAGCATGCACGGATGAATAGCAACATCCTCGGCAAAATTGCTAAACATGTCAACTATCCGCCAGGATTAATTTATAGCCAAAGTAGAGCTCGATTGACTCAAGCTAGGGTGCTCCATAAATGCAAACAAAGACATGGATGGATAGAGCACCACAATGTTAACAAAACATCCTTACTGATCATCCTCAAAGAGGCACGGATCACTAGGAAACAACATGAACATATGGCATAGCAACAAAATCAGGACAAGGACTTTGTGAAATTCTAAGTCCCTGAAATCAGCAATACCGATTACGCTACTTTGCAAGCTTGTGCTAGTCACCACAAATATCAAAAAAAATATATGGAAAGCACCTCTGTAAAGATGGCATGGCATATAACAAAACTCATGTAGAGCTCAGGATCATAGCATGCACACATTAATCATGGCAAAAATGACAAAAAGCTATTTGATGAAACAGATCTGACAAATTCATCACATAGCCCTCTTCCAATAGCATTTCGGGCATCAAGATGAGCTCAAATGAAAATGATGCAATGAGATGGAATGATGTACTCATCGAGACGAACATTTTGATATGCTACATGCCCAAATAGGAGCTATGGATGCAGAGTTACGACATGATGAAAATTGTCAAAAATTAGGGTTTCAGGGATAAAAAGTCAACCGTCTCCCAGATGCAGATCTGGATCCGGGCGGTTATTGTAGCAGGGCACGGAAAACGAGGATCGTCGGCGACATCGGGGAAGAAGAGGCAACGGCCGGCAGGGACGGCGAGGTTGCCGGCCGGTCCGGTTCCGGCGAGACGGCGGGGAGGAGGACGGCAGCGGAGGGCGGCGGTCTCGGGCGGCGAACGACGCTGGAGGAGGAGACCGGTGCGGTGGGTGGAGCTCGTGGCCGACCACGGCGAGCTTCGGCGGCTGGAGGTCTCCGGCAATGGCGTGCGGCGGCGCCGGAGTTGGATGGAGGCGGCGGCGCGCTGAGGTAGGCGGGCGGCGGAGCGAGTCCCTGGCGCCTCGGGCGCGGGTCGGCGGGGATGGGCCGCAGGTGCTCCCCGCGGGCTTCGCGGGCTGGCACGGCTGGCGGCGATGTGGGGCGGTGGACGCCACGTGTCAGGCGGCGGTTGGCGGCGGGGATCTGTCCGGCGCGGCTTCGGACATGTCCGGCGGCGCACGAGGTGAAAAGCTAGGGTTTGGAAGGAGGGGATCCGGGATTTTTTGTTAAGGGATCTATTTATAGGCATAGAGGTAGCTAGAAGCTCCAAATGAGGTGCGGTTTGCGGCCACTCGATCGTGATCGAACACTCTAGACGATGGAGAGGGTTTAGGTGGGTTTTGGTCCAAATTGGAAGGGTGTTGGGCTGCAACACAAACGAGGCCTTATCGGTCCCTCGGTTAACCGTTGGAGTATCAAACGAAGTCCAAATGGCACGAAACTTGACATGCGGTCTACCGGTAGTAAACCAAGGCCACATGGCAAGTCTCGGTCCAATCCGGAAATGTTTAACCCCCACACACGAAAAGAGGTAGAAAGGACCACCATAGGACATAGGAGCGCCGGAATGCAAAACGGACAACGGGGAAAATGCTCGGATGCATGAGACAAACACGTTTGCGAATGCAATGCACATGATGACATGATATGAGATGCATGAAAAAGGCAACAACACACGAAGACAAAAACCCGACAACGGAGAAAATAAAATAACTTAGGCCGGAAACGGCAAGAGTTGGAGTACAGATAAGGTAAAATACATCCGGGGTGTTACAACGTGGGAGATATAGCCGCATCGTGGGTGTTACAAGTTGGTAATCAGAGCCTTCCCCGACTTAGGAGCACCCTGCTTGATCGAATCGCTGACATTGTTGAGTCTAGAACAAAATGTTTTGAGTCTTAGGATTATATATATCGGAGAGTAGGATTCTTTTTACTCCTCAGTCCCTTCATCGCTCTGGTGAGGCCTCATGGCGTAGAGTTTTGACTCTTCTCTCCTCAAATTTCATGATTTTTTCTAGGATCACGCAGGTATCTTGGAATCATTCCGATGGTTTTGTGACGAGAACATTGTTCTTGGTGCCTCCTGACATTTAGGGGTTGTGGCAGTGTCCCGGGGAGTTGTGCTCCGAGGTGTTGTCGTCACAATTTTATCGTTGCAGTTCTGGAATACCTGAGTTCGCCGACATTGAAAATCTCTTTTATGCAGTTGTTGGTCGGATAACCTCGACGCCACCCAGTACTGGGGCGGGAGTTCGGGAGTATTGCCATAACTCGTATAACGGATGCTTTTCGAAGGTTGATGTATATGATTTCCGAAGGTTTCTTGGTTATGTGTTGAAGGATGGATACAATTGGATGTAGGATTTGCTACTTTTGGGTGAGATATTATGCTTCCCCTGTATCCCCAACACCTAATTGCATAACCAGAAAGTTTTGGGAGTTTATAAGTGGGAATTAAAGTATCACATAGGATATCTTTCCAACAGACACATGATACGATATGGGATCTATCATATGTTTGTTTCCGGCTTATTTCCTAAGTCAATCCTTTGTTTTCGCTTTGGTTTGTGGTATTCGAGTTGCTTCGAAGTCAAGTGTTGATTCCATACCTTTCCTAAATGGTGTTCTTATACTCCTATGTAAATACCAATCCTTCTTGTTAATCGAGATTGTCATGTCCATCCTTTTCAACCGACATGTTTCTCTTCAAGTGGATCCGATCATTTCAACATCCGCAAGATCGATGATCAGTTCTTCTCAATGATGTTCATTTCATTCGCCCCAAGTTTCCTTTGTTTTCCCGCCCTACCACCCTTTTCCTTCAAGGATTCGGATTTCTTAACCAACTATCATGTTATTGATGTGAAGACTCTTCATTATTTTCCTTCAATGTTCTTATCCGGTGATTCTCAAGAAGATGCTAAGGAAGCTTCAAGCTCATTATTCTTCATTCTTTTCTTCTCCGGTGGATTCAAATCAAGATTTTGGTGTTGATCTTATCCTTTCCTTGTTTCAAATGCTTTCCCATGCCGGTGCACCTCTTAATCATCCACTTCTCGCTATTCAATTGTTCCGGAGTGCCGAAGATATCTTAGGAGATTCGTGTTTTCATTCCTAAACCGTTCAAGCTATCTCGAGGTTGTAATCTCTTTCAAGCCATTTAATTCAACCGGCACATTCTCTCTTTTAAATCATTTCAACGGTGTTTCTCTTGAGTGGGCCCTAACCCACAGGTCTTTTTCCAGGATCTTACCTGACTCTTATAATTTTACCGGAGTTATTCTCAAATCTTTCAAAGTTTGACATAAGAATGAGTTGTCATCAGTCATATGTCTTTCTCCAAGATCTTTCAAATTCTTTTCATCATTGGTTCAACATTTCTAATCTTCATTCTGGAGTGCCTCAACAATTCTTGCTGGTGTTTCTCGTCGTCATTCTCGGATTTGAAGACTAAAGAAGTGTTTTCCTCTAAATCTTGTGCCTTCTTTCGAGGATTCTCAGTTCAAGCGTGATGCCATCCTCTCATAATTGTTTTGATTGTGAGAATTCTTTTCATCCATCCGGAGTATTTCATGAGTTGTTTTCATTTCTTTCCTCCGGAGCCCATCATTTCAGAAGAATTATTCATTCTAGCTTTCAGCTCTCATTCTTGAAATCTTACCGGTGCATCATTCAAGTATTATCTAATCAGTTCACGATATCTTCGTTCACTTGTACCTAAATCCCCTCAAGTATCGTCATTCGTTTTCCAATTCTTCCCGGTGATTTGTGCCTTTGCCACTTTCATTTTTAATTCTTATGGTGGTTCATTCAAGATTTTTCTCTTCCTTCTTTATCATATTAATTTATTCGTTGTTTCAGTCCTACCGGTGGTTCCGTGAAGACCTTCGCAAGTCTGTGCTATATCTCTCTTCAATCCTTTGCAACGGGAATAAGTAGTATGCCAAATACGCTACTTGTCATCAATTTAAATTGGTGAAGGATAAGCATAAGGTAATTCTTATTCTTGCTTCATCCAAGCAATGGACTCATCTTCCAGAGTTTGTTCACGATGAGTAAATTCTCGGTTCAAGTGCTTCATACTTTCCCGGAGTTCCAAGCTCTCATCATCACAAAGATCCATCTAATCATTGCAAGGCTTCAACCTTATTCTTTTCATCCTTCATTTCGTTTGATCATTCTTTTGTTACCGGAGTTCTTCATGGAGGTTCCACATGGTGGTTCACCAAGGATTTAAATTCCTTCTCGAAGTGCTCATCAAGATTCTTTTCAGAGGAGCTCAACTATTCTTCTTCTTGCGTTCCGAAGTGCTATTCTTTCTACCTTATCTTTTGAAGTGGTGTTATGCCATTCTTGACAATCTAAGCTCGTGTTTCATGATTCACATGTTGTCAAGAATGAGATATTTAAAATCCACCAATCTCTTCGTTGGAGTTATCTTGTGTCATGTTTCACCTAAAGCCTTCCCTAAGGATTGTTGCTATTTATGGTGCTCATAAATGACCCAAGTTCTTCATTTATCCTCCCGGTGAAATAAGCTTCTCGTCTTCTTGTTGATATCAATCCAATCTTTTGTTTCCGTTGGTGGCAGAATTTCACCTCAAATTTTGAGATGTCTTCCTTAAGCCCACATCAAGCTTACTATTTTCGTTGTTGATTTTCCAACAACTCCGTTCTAGCATTTGTTGCAAACGTCCTCTCTCAAAATCTTGTTTCCCTCCGTTCATTTCTTTCCAGTCTTTCTTTCTTTCGGAGGCATTGTGATGTTGCTCTTTTCTCTAATCATCTCGAATTGTGAGGATCGTGTTCTTTTCGTGCTTATCCATTTAACCGGAGTGTAGTGCCCTTTGCTCAAGTTCTTTTCGCCTTATAAAGTCTTGCATCTCTTTTCAACTGGAGTGCTACCCGAATTTGTTCTTCCTTGTTCCTCTTTTCTAACGGATTGTTTTCAACTTTGTTCATCTACATTGTATTCTTTTCTCAAAATTGTTTAACATCTCAAGGTTCATGGTTTCACTCGTTTGTCAAAGAAGCAACTTAGTTTTACCCCTTCCTTTTTCTCTTCCTTTTCCCTCCGGTGCCATCCTAGATCTCGGGACGAGATCCTTTCATAGTGGTGGAGTGTTGTGACGCCCCAAGACCGGAGGTTCAGATTCCTTCCAGGGTTTCCGAGAATCGTTGTGTGATTTGTTTTTGCTTGTTGCATTCATCATTGCATCATGTGCATGGTATCATGTCTTTAATCTTTCCAACTCAACTAAATAAACCATATGGATCTTCGATCCATTTAAATTGAGGGAACTCACATGGTGGTTTCTCTTTATAACATATCCTCCTAATATTTAGGGAGCTATTATAAAATATTCCATTAACTTGGAATCACCCATAACACACTTGCAAAAATCCCAATGCTTTAGTCATCACAACTCTTGGCCTCTAACTTTGCCATATGTTCTTTCGTCATTTTCCGGAGCTCCACCTAAATTCTCAACATTTTTGGGCACTTTGAAAAACCTATCCTAGTTCAAACCTTTTGAATTAAATTCAAAGGAATTTGAATTTAATCTTTCAAACTTGACCTTTTCTATTTTCTCGGACCGTGCACATTTTTACAAGTCCATAAAAATTATCCCCGTGCCCGAAAACTTTCTATACCCCTTTTCTTTTCTTCCATTTTCTTCCTCTTTTTCTGCTGTTTTGAAAAGGGTAAGAGAGGGAGAAGAGAGCCCATAAGCTAGCTGGGCCTCCCTACTATTGCGCCAGCTGCAACCTGCAGCTAGGCCGGCCCATTCGGCCCAAGGCCAAGGCCCAGCCGGCCCTGCCTATCTAACCCTAGGCGTCACCCCTCGTTCCCTTGCACCGCCTCTCCCTTCTGCTCGATCCCTTCCTCACCTTCTCCCCTCACGCCGCCAGAGAAGCCCCTCTCCTCGCCCTTCCCCACTCGTCCTCCAGGAAGCCAACTCCGGCGGCCCCATCGCCCGTTCCTCCCTCCTCTTGCTCGCCTACATCACCCACGCCCGAAGCCTCTCTCCATCGTTCACTCCTCTCCCTCTCTCTGCCACCCGCGCCCACATCCATCTCCACCGCCTCGCTCCCTCGCCGCGGCCCTGCCGGACCGGCGACCTTGCAGCACCGCCCTTCTCGTTTCTGCGCCGTGCCTCCCCGCGCCACTGGAGGCCAACTCCAGCCGCCCCTGTCGGCGACTAGCTTCCGCCGTGACATCCGGCCGCCGTGCCGCCATGCTGCAGCGCCACCGTCCTCGACCTCCCCGTCTTCCTGGCCTCCTCGCATCCCCTGGCTGCCTCTCTCTGCAGGGAACAGCTGCAGCTCAGCGCCTCAGCACCCCTGCACCCCAAGTCTGTCGCCACCTCGCTGGAGAACGTTGCCCTTGCCAGGATCCTCTTCGTGAGCCCCAAGCCCCGCCGCCGCTGCCTCCGCTTCGACTGACCCGCGCCCCTGCTTCATCTTGAACAGTAGCAGTAGCTTGCCAGCTTGTCCCCGTGGACTCGAATCCGGTCAAACGCCAGGTCCATGGGTCGGGGCCGCCTACCCTTCCTTTTGCCAGATCTGGCCTCCTGTTCACGTTGACCAGAAGACCGCAAGAGACCTCTTCGTCTCCTGTTCACGTTGTTGGTCAACAGTTTGTTGAATGCCAAACACCAAGTCTATAGCCGATGCCCCGAGGACACCGAATATGGCTACACGATGATGCGGAAAGTACCTCCACCACGTCTCCGGAATCACGAAGACCGCCAAGTACCATGACCCGCAAGACCAATGACACCAGAACAAGTGCTCCCGACTGAGACATTTATGCTGCTACGTTTTGGACATGCCAAGTCCCTCGGGTCGAATGCGTCAAGACCGCCCCGGTTGTTGCGAAGTACCACGACGCCGGGAGTCCTCGGATCCGTCAAGTTCCACTACCGCCGACTAGTATGACTATCGTCGCAAAAACGAGACCGTCAAGACCAGACCGACAAGTAACCCCGAGAACGTCTGTATCTCTACCATCGACGTGCTTTTCGTCAAGTCCCTCTATGAAAACGTGTCCCACTACCGCCGCCCGAACGTCTACGAAACATGTATCACTACCATTGCTGAAGACCCCGTGGACGTCAAGTTCCGTGTCGTGACCCCGAACATCTACGGACATGAACCACTACTTCCCTCAACGACCCGTGAACGACTACTTCCTCTACGAACCGATCCGCTCCGAAACGCATGCTTCGAAGGTATAACCCTGAGATGACCGTCCGAGAATAATTGCATGTGTTGTATGAGATGCACCCGTTGTTTTCACCGTGTCCGAGTGGTCACTTGCTCGGTCCTCCTCGTTTGCCGCTAACCCGTGGGAACCCGGTTACTGGGATCACCCCACCATCTTGCATGACACGCTCACGTCACATTTCCTTCTACACCGGTATCTCCATGAGCTACCGGAACCGATATGTTGCCATGGTAACATTTCTGTTTCGCCTCCGTGGCACCCTTTTCCTTCCGCCATGGCGACAAATGCTTCATATCTATGTTCATATCAACATTTTCATAAAATTGCATAAAACTTACAAATGTCATCCGCATCATGATAATAACATCAAGAATGTTTAATTTGTTGTTTGTATTAATTTGCTAAATGCATATGGGGATTTACCGAATTTGTTGTTTGTTATATCCGGCCCCATTTAAATTGTTTAGATGGTATAGTTTTGTTATGCTTCACCTCTTGCCATGCTTAACAACATTTAATATTGTTGGGTACATAAACGGGAGAGAACTAAATAATTGATGTGGTGTTTCGTCAATATGAAACTCGTTGCATATTGAGCTCCACTTAACTTGTAGTTTTGTTTGTGCACTTTGCCATGCCATGCATATTTAAACCGGACATGCATCATACTTGATTGTTCATCATGCCATGTTTATGTGATGGTTGTTCACTATGTTGTTTGCTTCTTTCCGGTGTTGCTTCTTCGGGTTAGTTCCGATAACGTCGCGTTTGTGAGGATTCGTTCGACTACGTCCATTTGTCTTCTTCATGGACTCGCTCCTCTTCCTTGCGGGATCTTAGGCAAGATGACCATACCCTTGAAATCACTTCTATCTTTTCTTGCTAGTTGCTCGCTCTATTGCTATGCCGTGATACCTACCACTTGCTATATCATGCCTCCCATATTGCCACGTCAAGCCTCTAACCCACCTTGCCTAGCAAACCGTTGTTTGGCTATGTTACCGCTTTTGCTCAGCCCCTTTTACAGCGTTGCTAGTTGCAGGTGAAGATGGAGTTTGTTCCTTGTTGGAACATGATTATTGTTGGGATATCATTATTATATCTTATTTACTTTAATGCATCTATATACTTGGTAAAGGGCGGAAGGCTCGGCCTTATGCTTGGTGTTTTGTTCCACTCTTGCCGCCCTAGTTTCCGTCATACCGGTGTTATGTTCCTTGATTTTGCATTCCTTACGCGGTTGGGTTATAATGGGAACCCCTTGAAAGTTCGCCTTGAATAAAACTCCTCCAGCAAGGCCCAACCTTGGTTTTACCATTTGCCACCTAAGCCTTTTTCCCTTGGGTTCTGCAGACTCAAGGGTCATCTTTATTTTAACCCCCCCGAGCCAGTGCTCCTCTGAGTGTTGGTCCGAAATGAGTAGACTGCGGGGCCACCTCGGGGCAACTTGAGATTTGGTTTTACTCGTAGGATGTCTCATCTGGTGTGCCCTAAGAACGAGATACGTGCGACTCCTATCGGGATTTGTCGGCACATTGGGCGACTTTGCTGGTCTTGTTTTACCATTGTCGAAATGTCTTGTAACCGGGATTCCGAGTCTGATCGGGTCTTCCTGGGAGAAGGAATATCCTTCGTTGACCGTGAGAGCTTGTGAAGGGCTAAGTTGGGACACCCCTGCAGGGTTTTGAACTTTCGAAAGCCGTGCCCGCGGTTATGGGCAGATGGGAATTTGTTAATATCCGGTTGTAGAAAACCTGACACTCAACTTAATTAAAATGAATCAACAGTGTGTGTAGCCGTGATGGTCTCTTTTTGGCGGAGTCCGGGAAGAGAACACGGTTCTTGTGTTATGCTTGAACGTAAGTAGTTTTAGGATCACTTCTTGATCTGTATAGCTTCTCGACCGTGCTTTGCTCCTCTTCTCGCTCTCATTTGCGTAAGTTAGCCACCATATATGCTAGTGCTTGCTGCAGCTCCACCTCACTACCTTTTCCCTACCCATAAGCTTAAATAGTCTTGATCGCGAGGGTGTGAGATTGCTGAGTCCCCATGACTCATAGTTTACTTCCAAAACCAGTTGCAGGTGCCATTGATACCAGTGCAGATGACGCAGCTAAGCTCAAGTGGGAGCTCGATGAAGATCGTGTTCGTTGGGTTGTTTCGTTTCCTTTCGATCAGTAGTGGAGCCCAGTTGGGGCGATCGGGGACCTACGCATTTGGGGTTGTCTTTATTTTGGTTCCGTAGTCGGACCTTGATTGTATCTGGATGATGTAATGCTATATTTATGTATTGTGTGAAGTGGCAATTGTAAGCCAACTCTTTATCTCTTTCTTATTCAGTACATGGGATGTGTAAAGGTTACCCCTCTTGCGACATGCCTACTATGCGGTTATGCCTCTAAGTCGTGCTCCGACACATGGGAGATATAGCCGCATCGTGGCTGTTACAGCCACAAACTCAAATTACATATACCAAGATAAAATTTAATGACTGCTTTGCAAGCCAACTTTTCTTCTTGTTAACCGAGATCATTAATATGTCTGCATGCATATAAGGAAGGAATGAGAAGGAATTAGCACAATGTCATTATGACTAGATGCATGCAAATATTAAACATGTTGCTAGTTCGAGAAAACATCATTAATTTTTACCTCGATTACTATTAGTGACCTTGTATACATGAAAAATGTATTTTTCACAGTGACCTTGTATAAGGGAATAGAGGGAGTATCAATCTCATCTCTTAAATTACAAAATAGTAAAGCTGAGCCACCCACACCTGCTCGCAGCTAATTGTTCTTTTATAACCATCCCATCTCACGTCCCATATCCTCTTGGCGTCATGTAGGGCCTTTATCACCCATAACTCCATGCTAGACCGCAACCCAAATTAATTGGGTCGTTGCTCCGCAAATCGACCTAGATGTCTTCTCATGAACCTAGCTGAAAGGCCATGAACGATGGTCATAGGCTCCCAACGTCTCTCATCTTTCAACCGTCTAGTGCCTTTCCTTTTTCCACGCCGTCACCGACAGCGCGACGTATCTGCTTCCTAGGCCTGTCGCAGCCGTCTGACGTATGTGCGCCTTTGGCCTTTGGGTGTGGTGCCACCCTCTTGTACGTACTTTGCCTCCACCATAGGTGGGCGATGGTGCATCGTAGGGTTTCCCTACGAGCAATAGGAAAACTGAAAACAGGTTTGTTTTGCCCTTTCCATCCTGGTTTCAACCTACGTCCACTACCTCATGCCATGGTACTAATTGGAAAGCTAGTAAATCCGACTGTTGTTCTCTCCTCATGCTTCAAATTATTCACTTGGGTAAGAAAGATTTACTACATGAGGTTATTTTTCTACACACATTCATTCAATTCCAGTTAATCTGTTTGATGTTGGGATTCAAATGCCATGTTCGGGTTTGAGATATGATGTGCCTCCTCCCAAATTGCAATTTGTGAACCTATCTAATTTTAGGAAGAATCTACAGGAATGAATAATTCAAGAGCATCGATGAGTGCTAACTTATCGTTCAAGATGTTTTGATTTCTTGCTATCTCTTCCATCGAGTTGCAACATGGCCATGTTACTTAAGGGCATCTTGTGACGCCCCCGATTCAATCGTACACTAATCATACACGCAAACGTGTACGATCAAGATCAGGGACTCACGGGAAGATATCACAACACAACTCTACAAATAAAATAAGTCATACAAGCATCATATTACAAGCCAGGGGCCTCGAGGGCTCGAATACAAGAGCTCGATCATAGACGAGTCAGTGGAAGCAACAATATCTGAGTACAGACATAAGTTAAACAAGTCTGCCTTAAGAAGGCTAGCACAAACTGGGATACAGATCGAAAGAGACGTAGGCCTCCTGCCTGGGATCCTCCTAACTACTCCTGGTCGTCGTCAGCGGGCATCACGTAGTAGTAGGCACCTCCGGAGTAGTAGGAGTCGTCGTTGACGGTGGCGTCTGGCTCCTGGGCTCCAACATCTGGTTGCGACAACTAGGTAGAAGGGATAGGGGGAAAAGAGGGAGAAAGCAACCGTGAGTACTCATCCAAAGTACTCGCAAGCAAGGAGCTACACTACATATGCATGGGTAAATGTGTAAAGGGCCATATCGGTGGACTGAACTGTAGAAAGCCAGAATAAGAGGGGGATAGCTAATCCTTTCGAAGACTACGCTTCTGGCAGCCTCCGTCTTGCAGCATGTAGAAGGGAGTAGACTGAAGTCCTCCAAGTATCATCGCATAGCATAACCCTAACCGATGATCCTCCCCTCGTCGCCCTGTGAGAGAGCGACCACCGGTTGTATCTGGCACTTGGAAGGGTGTGTTTTATTAAGTATCCGGTTCTAGTTGTCATAAGGTCAAGATACAACTCCAAGTCGTCCTGTTACCGAAGATCACGGCTATTCGAATAGATTAACTTCCCTGCAGGGGTGCACCACATACCCCAACACGCTCGATCCCATTTGGCCGGACACACTTTCCTGGGTCATGCCCGGCCTCGGAAGATCAACACGTCGCAGCCCCACCTAGACCAACAGAGAAGTCAGCACGCCGGTCTAAACCTAAGCGCACAGGGGTCTGGGCCCATCGCCCTTAGCACACCTGCACGTTGCGTACGCGGCCGGAAGCAGAACTAGCCCCCTTAATACAAGAGCAGGCTTACGTTCCAATCCGGCGCGCGCCACTCAGTCGCTGACGTCACGAAGGCTTCGGCTGATACCACGACGCCGGGATACCCATAACTACTCCCGCGTAGATGGTTAGTGCGTATAGACCAAATGGCCAAACTCAGATCAAATACCCAGATCTCGTTAAGCGTGTTAAGTATCCGCGAACGTCACCAGGGCCAGGCCCACCTCTCTCCTAGGTGGTCGGAACCTGCCCTGTCGCTCCGCCTCAAAGATCCACTCGCGGGTGCTCCTCAAGCCGACCCGTCTTTAGTCACCACATGTATCATGTATAAAGTATATAGTATATACCCGTGATCAACTCCCGAGTGATCACGGCCCGATAGTATAGCATGGCAGACGGACAAGGATGTAGGGCCACTGATGATAAACTAGCATCCTATACTAAGCATTAGGATTGCAGGTAAAGGTAACAACAGTAGTAGCAAGGACAGGCTATGCATCAGTATAGGATTAACGGGAAGCAGTAACATGCTACGCTACTCTAATGCAAGAAGTATAGAGAAGAGTAGGCGATATCTGGTGATCACAGGGGGGCTTGCCTGGTTGCTCTGGCAAGAGAGAGGGATCGTCAACTCCGTAGTCGTACTGGGTAGCAGCGGCGTCGGTCCCGGTGTCTAGCGAGAGAAGAGGGGGGAGAAACAATAAATATTTAAGCAAACAGATGCATAGCGATGCATGACATGACAAGTATCGGTGCTAGGGGTGCCCTATCGCGGTATGATGTGATACCGGTGAAGGGGGGAAAACATCCGGGAAAGTATCCCCGGTGTTTCGCATTTTCGCACAGATGAAACAGAGGGGGAAAGTTGCGTGTTCGCTATGCTAGGGATGCGTGGCGGATAAACGGGCTGCGTATTCAAATTCGTCTCGTCGTTCTGAGCAACTTTCATGTACAAAGTTTTTCCATCTGAGCTGCGGTTTATTTTCTATTAATTTTAAAAGATTTAAATCATTTTCAGGATTTATTTAATTATTTTAATACAACATTATCCAGAATAGTGTCTGCTGACGTCAGCATGACATCAGCATGACATCAGCAGTCAACAGGGGTGTTGACTAGTCAAACTGACGTGTGGGTCCCGCTGGTCATTGACTGTTTAGCCTAATAAGTGTTTAACTAAACTAACTACTGTTTAATTAAACTAATTAGTTAGTTAGGTTAATCTAATTACGATTAATTAACTTAATTAATTCCTTAATTAATTAATTAATTAAATTATTATTATCTATTTATTTATTTTATTTATTTTACATATTATTTTTAATTCCTATTTTTTTAACAAAACGTTCTGGGGCTGGGGCCCCCATGTCAGTGGGCCAAAGGCCTTATCGATTCGGTCTAACGGGCGTCGTGTGCAGGGGGGTGCGGGCGCAACCCGTAGCCCGATTGGGCGCCTGCACAGGCCAGTGGAGGCGCCAGGCGCGGGTGGCCATGGCCACGGCGAGGCCACGGGCGGAGCGGTGCCGTGGTGAAGCGGCGGCCACCGGAGGAGGGCGCCGGGGCCGTGGAGAGGTGCGGCCGGACCGAACGGCGACCGGCCTTGGTCAGCCACCACGGGCAGGGAAGAGGGGAGGCGGGCGTTAGCCGCGGTGACCGGGGGGGGGGGGGGGGGGGGGGGGGGGGGGGGGGGGGGGGTACGGGGGGCCGCGGCGAGGGCGCGCGCGCGAGTGCGCGCGGCCAAGCAGGGGAGTGAGGGCGGCTGTTGCGGTGAGCGCACGGAGAGCGCGGGGTTGCGGGCGTTCGGGCGCGACGAGTGGGATGGCGAGGCGTGCACGGGGCGCACGCGCGCGGTGGCCGCAGCGACGAGCGCCGGGCGCGCGCGGTGGCGCGTCGAGCAGGGGAGGCCGGTGCGGGTGGCGACGGGGAGACGTGCAGAGCGGGCGCAAAGAGGAAGAGGAGGCCGTGGCCTCACCGGCGTTGCAGAGACGAGGGTCGGCGAGGCTCGGTGGAGCCTTTGGGGAGGAGGACGGAGATGACGGCAACGTAGAGGGGGAGGTCCGGCGTGGAGGAGTCGAAGAGGAGGACGACAGGGCAGCTCTGACGACGGCGGGGTCTAGCGGCGTCGGGGGCGATGGGCGTCGCGGTCGGCTCGGGAGAAGGGCGACGGGGTCGGAAGAAGGGTGGCGCCGGCGAACGCCCCCGATCCGATCTGGATCGGGGAGGGGGCAGGGGGGAGTGGAGCGAGTGGGGGGGGGGAAGTGGGGCGACTGGGGGCGACGGGGTGGGGTTAGGGTTTCGGGGGTGTGGGGGTTATGGGGGAGTGGGGGCCGGTCTGGGCCAGTGGGCTGGTCCAGTTGGGCCACGGCCCAGGGAGAGGGTTCTTTCACTTTTTTTTTGTTAGCTTTAGGTTTTAGCTTTTCTGTTTTGTATTTTCTCTTTTGTATTTACTTTCTTTTATTTATTTTCTTTTCTGTTTTTAAATCATTTTAAATTAATTAGACATTTTATAAAAATGTGTTTGCTGCACCATAATTACCTTTGTAAATTTTGGCAACCACCGAACATTTTTGTTTCAATTTTTGAAAACTTTTATTGCCGACATAAATTTTAATTTTAAATTTGAATTTGACGCGGATTCGAATTAACCCGAGATTAGTAACAGTAATCGCAGATGACATGGCATCATTAGGAGAGTTTTACTGTAGCTTGATTACCCGGGCGTTACACATCTCCAACGCCAACCCTCAAACCACCCGCAACCGTCCGGACCGCGGTGTCCGGACCATGGAAGCCATCCAACGCGGTACTGTATCGGTCCGCGGAGCGGTCCGGACGTGATTTCTCCCACAAACGAGAGACAAACATGGGGGAGGTTTGCAGGAGTCCGGACACGCGAAACGTTGCTCTCTGCCCCCCTGGCCCACCCAAAAGGAAGGCCGAGTCCGCGCTTTGTAGCATCCCGCACTGTTTCCTCGCCAAAATCCCCCAGTGTCTTCTTCCACTCCCCGCCGCTCTCCGCCTAATTCCTGCTCTTTTCTCCCGCCTTCTCCTTCCCTCTGATGCCAACGCATGGAACCGTCGGAGATGGAGCTGACGGAGGTGCCGGAGGGTTCGAGCATCACGCTTGATAATCCACAAGTATAGGGGATCAGTTGTAGCCTCTTTTGATAAGTAAGAGTGTCGAACCCAACGAGGAGCTAAAGGTAGAACAAATATTCCCTCAAGTTCTATCGACCACCGATACAACTCTACGCACGCTTAACGTTCGCTTTACCTAGAACAAGTATGAAACTAGAAGTACTTTGTAGGTGTTGTGGAATATGTTTGCAAGATAATGAAGAGGACGTAAATAAAAAATAGGGGCTGTTTAGATAAAGAAACAATTGCATTAGTTTTAGTAGAGAGCTTTTTGTCACAAGAAAGTTATTTGTCTCTAGGCAAGCGACAACTAGACCGGTAATCATTATTGCAATTTTATATGAGGGAGAGGCATAAGCTAACATACTTTCTCTACTTGGATCACATGCACTTACGGTTGGAACTCTAGCAAGCATTTGTAACTACTAAAGATCATTAAGGTAAAAACCAACCATAGCATTATAAGGTATCAAGTCCTCTTTACTCCCATAAGCAAACAACCCCCTTACTCGGGTTTAAGCTTCTGTCACTCTAGAAACCCACTATAAGCGAATCATGAACATATTGCAAACCCTACAGCGGGGATCCCTCATGCTTGCACGACACGGAGAGCACCATAGGACAACACCAATAATAAAACATACAACTCAAACCAATCATGATCATCAATTAACCCATGGGACAAAACAGATCTACTCAAACATCATAGGATAGCCATACATCATTGGGAAATAATATATAGCGTTGAGCACCATGTTTAAGTAGAGATTACAGCAGGGAGAAGGGGTGTTACACCGTTGCATAGAGGGGGGGAGAGTTGGTGATGACGGCGGCGAAGTTGTTGGTGTAGATCGTCGTCACGATGATGGCCCAGACGGCGTTCCGGCGCCACCGGGAGAGAGGGGGAGGGAGCCCCCTCCTTCTTCTTCCTTGACCTCCCCCTAGATGGGAGGAGGGTTTCCCCTCTGGTTCTTGGCCTCCATGGCGGCGGAGGGGCGGGAGCTCCTCCGAGATTGGATCTCTCTCTTTCTCTCTCTGTTTCCTTCTGTTTCTGCGCTCCCAGATTCTGGCCTTTCACAGTTTCTTAAATTTGCGGAGATCCGTAACTCCGATTGAGCTGAAATTTTAACATGATTTTTATCCGGATATTAGCTTTCTTGCGGCCAAAGAAGGGCATGAACCGCCTTATGAGGTGGCCACAAGGGCCCAGGGCGCGCCCCCTACCTTGCTGCTGCCTCAGGCATCGTCTTGCGTTGATTCCACTTCCCAAAATTCACATATATTCCAAAAAAAATCTCCGTAAGTTTTTATCCCATTTGGACTTCATTTGATATGGATTTTCTGTGAAACAAAAAAAACATGCAACAAACAGGAAGTGGCACTGGGCACTGGATCAATATGTTAGTCCCAGAAATTATATAAAAAGTTGCCAAAAGTATATGAAAGTTGTAGAATATTGGCACGAAACAATAAAAAATTATAGATATGATGGAGACGTATCAACATCCCCAAGCTTAATTTCTGTTCGTCCACGAGTAGGTAAATGATAAAAGATAATTTTTGATGTGGAATGCTTCCTAGCATAATCTTGATTATATAATCTAATCATGGCATGAATATTAAGACACGACCGATTCAAAGCAATAGTCTATCATTTGACATTAAGACAATAATACTTCAAGCATACTAATAAAGCAATCATATCTTCTCAAAATAACATGGCCAAAGAAAGTTATCCGTACAAAATCATATAGTTTGGCTATGCTCCATCTTTGTCACACCAAGTACTTCATCATGCACAACCCCGATGACAAGCCAAGCAATTGTTTCATACTTTTAATGTTCTCAAGCCTTTTCAACTTTCACGCAATACATGAGTGTGAGCCATGGATATAACACTATAGGTGGAATAGAATATGATGGTGGAGGTTGTGTGGAGAAGACAAAAAGGAAGAAAGTCTCACATTGATGCGGCTAATCAACGGGCTATGGAGATGCCCATCAATTGATGTCAATGCGAGGAGTAGGGATTTCCATGCAATGGATCACTACAAAAAAAGACACATTCGTGACATTTTGGGCCGAACAAATTTTTTTTGTCATGCTTATGACACTTCTATGACGATAATTGTGACAAAACCCAGTATCATCATAGATGTGATGGGCTCCTACTTCTTTGACAAAAAATCATGATAGAAAATGGGATTTTCATCTTGGGCGGGCCGGAGATGCAGCTGCATGACACTCTTTGGGCCGTCCATGACGAAAAAACCGTGGTAGAGGCGAGGGCGAGAGAAATTATCAGGGAGTTCCCGGTTACGATGGGTGGTCGGGGCCGAGCGATGCACGGAGGGATTGCACGTTTCTCTCATACACGTACGCGTGTGGGTGCGAGGCGTTGGGCTCTAACTAAACCCGAGCAATGCGTTCGCCTACTGAACCCGAGCGATTGCACTGGCTACACGTTACTGAACCCGACCGATCGATCTGTTGGGATCTACGGTAGGGTGCATCAACTGCAAATTAAAATTTCCTACACGCAGAACAACCAAGAACATGCTACGGGAGATGGATCACAGTTTGTTACCACTAGACACGCAGTGCCGTGCAGCGGAAGAAGAGTTGGGGTAGCGCATCCGCATGGATTGTCTCCTCCTCGTCCGATCTCCCTCGTACAACCGGTGGTCGGTTCCCACGTACAAGTTTGCCGGAGTGGCGCAAGTGCACCACCTCTAACGGTATCCACGCGTGCAGGAGGAACATCGTGCGGCGGACTGCTAGGTCCGATCACACAACCGGCGGCGAGTGGAGGTGTATATTCGCAACACATGCAAACCCTAGTGACAACGCCGAAGTGATCAACCGCGTGAGTGTGCGACACCTCCACTATATATATAGGCGTCCGTCGCAGGCTCAACACTTGGACCTCGCACGGACCCTAAAGCCCATAAGTCTACTCGGCCACAATCCGAATACAGTTCGAATCACATCCGACCAGTGTCCCGGATCCGACCTTGTAGGTTCCTTCCCTTAAGCGTGCGACTCCTTAGGTTCAAGTCGGGGCCGCAGTTTGGATCACCTCCGAACTGCACGGTTGGTAGCGGCCTCTAGCAAGGCATGCCGAACACCAAGCAGACTATGAAGCTGGTTAGTGAACCTGTACATGACACTTCCATTCCTTTTTCCACACGATATATGTTGCCGAGCTCAAGGCGAGTCTGTCATCCTTGTGCTAGCCCGACCTCTTTCTCGTTCTAGTGATGCCGACCACAAATTGGATTATCTCATAATCCTTGTCGCATGGCCATGCTTATCCTGGTCGGATCACACAAGGGGCCCAGAGTATATCTCTCCTGATCGGAGGGGCAAATCCCATCTTGCTCGACCACGTCTCGCATCATGGTTCTGGACAAACCCGAAACCTACCTTTATAACTACCCAGTTACGGAGTAGTGTTTGGTCGGCCCAAAGCAAGTCTGTCACCATCCCGAGTACATGCGCCAGCTCAGGTCTTAGGACATAGAACATATGTTGTGCTAGAGACTCACAGATGACATATTGCCGCGTCTCATAGTTGGGTCTGTCCGACTCGGACCTTATCTCGACTCGGATCCGACTACGTCGAATCCGACCAGACCCTTCCAAGTCCATATTATCCGGTTAGCATCCAATGCTCCATGGCTAGTGAGACCAAGCCATCGACCGTGTCATATGCTAGTCTAGTTGGCTGCGCGTGCACACAACCCTTTCGACTAGGGACCTTTTAGGACAGTCATCATACAATGCATAGTCCCACAAACAAGTCACGTACTTGCTGATACACATCATTGATAATGTCCAAGGACTATCTTTATTCATAAACACATAGGAAATATCATCATACATGATTGCCTCTAGGGCATATCTCCAATAGTCTCCCACTTGCACTAGAGTCAATGAAATATACATCGAATGCCCATAGCTCTAACGTGCCCCTCATGCTTGGGTTGTGGAAGTGGCTTAGTCAACGGATCCACAACATTTGCATCCGTGTGAATTTTGCATAACTCTACATCACCACTCTTTACGATCGTTCGTATCAGGTGATATTTCCGATCAATGTGTCTAACCTTGTGGTGATTTCTCGGCTCCTTGGCTTGTGCGATGGCACCAGAATTATCACAATAACGGTCCAATGGTTTTACTGAGGCTGGGAAAATACCAAGATCATCCAGAAAGTTCCGGATCCAAACACCTTCCTTTGCAGCTTCACAAGCCGCAATGTATTCGGCTTCTGTAGTGGAATCGGCCACCATATCTTGCTTGGAACTCATCCAGCTCACTGCTCCTCCGTTCATGACGTAAGCGAATCCGGACTGTGATCGACAATCATCTCTGTTGGTTTGGAAACTAGCATCGGCGTAACCCCTTACGACGAGCTCTTCTTCACCTCCATAAACTAGGAACATCTCTTTAGTCCTTTTCAGGTACTTCAAAATAGTCTTTACCGCTGCCCAGTGACTCTCACCTGGGTTGGCCTGGTATCTACTTGTTAGGCTTATTGCGAAAGCAACATCGGGCCGCGTACATATCATGGCATACATGATGGATCTGATTGCCGAGGCATATGGAATCCTACTCATCCTACTTTGCTCATCAGATGTCGAAGGATTGTGAGTCTCGCTCAGCCTTATACCATGTGAGAGTGGCAACAACCCTTTCTTTGCCTCACTCATGTTGAACCGCTTCAACACTTTATCTATGTACGTGCTCTGGCTTAAGCTGAGCAGCCTCCTTGATCTATCTCTATAGATCTTAATGCCTAAAATGTACATTGCCTCACCAAGGTCCTTCATCGAAAACTTGCCATTCAATGACTCCTTGACCGAGTTCAGCATCGAAATATCATTTCCGATCAGTAGTATGTCATCAACATACAAGATCAAAAACACTATCGAGCTCCCACTTAACTTCTTGTATAAACAAGAGTCCTCTTCGCTTTTGATGAAGCCAAAACCAGTGACGACCTCATCAAAACGAATGTTCCAGCTTCGAGATGCTTGCCTCAACCCATAAATGGATCTCTTGAGCTTGCATACCTTACTAGTGCTAGTCGGATCGACAAAACCCTCGGGCTGTATCATATACACGTCCTCGGTTAAATTTCCATGAAGGAAAGCCGTCTTGACATCCATCTGCCATATCTCGTAATCAAAAAATGCAGCTATAGCTAGTACGATCCTCACCGACTTCAGCATCGCTACCGGTGAGTAAGTCTCGTCGTAGTCAATTCCTTGAACTTGTCCATAACCCTTAGCGACAAGCCGAGCTTTGTGGATCAGAACATTTCCATCCACATCGGTTTTCTTCTTAAAGACCCATTTGCAACCAATGGCCGTTACGCCAGGCGATGGATCAACCAAGTCCCAAACTTGATTCTCATCCATGGACTTTAACTCGGATCTCATGGCCTCCAGCCATGCCTCGAAATCTGTGCTCACCATCGCTTCCGCATATGTGGCCGGCTCGTCGCTTTCTAGCAACAATACATCGCGCACTCTGCGCAATCTTTCCGACCTCCGTGGTTCCGGTGCCGCTTCCACTACGGGTTCCCTGACTGACTCCAGTATGATCTCATCACCAGCCGAGCCGTCCCTGAGTGGTCCTCGAATTTCTTCGAGTAGGACCGTCCTCCCACTGGCCCCCGACTGAGAAACTCTTTCTCAAAGAAAACCCCGTTCCGAGCAACAAACACTTTGTTCTCTTCCCGGTTGTAGAAGTTATATCCCAAGGTTTCCCTCAGATATCCCATGAATATGCATTTATCCGACTTGGGTGTAAGCTTGTCTGACATAAGTTTCTTGACAAATGCTTCACAACCCCAAATCTTCAGAAAAGACAAACTGGGACTCTTCCCGGTCCACATCTCATGTGGTGTCTTGTCTACGGATTTTGATGGTACCCTGTTAAGTGTGAAAGCTGCAGTTTCTAGAGCGTATCCCCAGAATGACAAGGGTAAATCTGACTTGCTCATGATAGATCGAACCATGCCCAACAAGGTGTAATTCCTCCGTTCTGATACACCATTTCTCTGTGGCGTACCCGAAGGTGTGAGCTGAGGTACTATACCTCTGCTTTTCAGATGATCATCAAACTCCTGGCTCATGTACTCACCTCCACGATCAGATCATAGAAGTTTTATAGTCTTGCCGAGCTGATTCTCCACCTCATTTTGAAACTCTTTGAACTTTTCAAAAGTCTCTGACTTGTGCCTCATCAAATAGATATATCCATATCTACTCAAGTCGTCGGTAAAAGTCACGAAGTACTGATAGCCACCTCTGGCAGTTGTGCTCATTGGTCCACACACATCACTGTGTATCAGTTTCAACAGCTCGGATGCCCTCTCGCAACTCTTTGCGAAAGGATACTTAGTCATCTTGCCGAGCAAGCATGATTCACATGTCTCGAACGACCCAAAGTCGGTCGAAGTTAGGAGTCCGTCATCATGGAGCTTCTTCATGCGTTTCAGACTAATGTGTCCAAGCCGGCAATGCCAGAAGTATGTCGGGTTTATATCATTGGGCTTATGCCTCTTGACATTCACGTTATAGACCGGTTCCTGTTCTAGATTCAATATAAATAATCCATCAAGAATGGGTGCATAGCCGTGGAACATACCATTCAAATAAATCGAACAACCATTGTCCTTTAAATTGAATTCATAACCCTGACTCATCAAGCATGAGGCAGAAATAATGTTCCGACTAAGTGCAGGAATGTAATAACAATTATTCAATTCCAAAATAAATCCAGAAGGAAGCTGGAGCTGCATCGTGCCGACCTCCAATGCAGCAACTCTTGCTTTGTTGCCGACCCTGATGTCGATCTCCCCTTGTGCCACACGCCTAGTTCTTACCAGCCCCTGCATCGAGTTGCAAATATGAACAACCAACCCAGTATCAAATACCCAAGAGCTACTAGGTATGTCAGCAAGGTAAATGTCTATAACATATGCAACAAGTGTACCTTTGCCTGAAGCAGCATTCCTAGCCTTCTTGCCATGCTCTGCAAGCCACTTGCTATAGTTCCTCTTCCAGTGACCAGTTTCCTTGCAATGATAGCAAATGGTCTTTGAGTCCGGTCCAGACTTCGGCACAGCGGCGGAGGTTACCATCTCCGTGCCCTTTGCCTTAGCCTTCTTCTTAGACCAACTCTTCTTGAACTTAGCCGATTTTTGCACCATCAACACTTGATGCATGCCTTTCTTAATATCCTGCTCTGCCACTTTGAGCATCCCATGTAATTCAGTGAGCTTCTTATCCATGCCATGCATATGATAGTTCGAGATGAACGTCCCATAGCTGGGTGGAAGAGAACCCAGAACTGCATCAGTAGCCAGCTCATCCAAGAGCGGGAAGCCCAACCGATCCAAAGCTTGCACATATCCGATCATCTTGATCACATGCGGGCTCACTGGATCACCTTCCTTCAGCTTACAATCCATGAAGGATCGCTAGACGTTGAACCTTTCGGTCCTAGCCTGCACCTGAAACATGCTCTTGAGACTCTCGATCATATCGAAAGCCCCAACATCTTCGAAATGCTGCTGCAAATCGGGCTCCATACAAGCCAGCATGAGGCAGCTGATATCGTTTGATTCATCAATGAGTTTTTGGTAGGCATTCTTGGTTGTGGTACTAGCATTATCGGCAGGTTCCTCTGGAAGCGGATCCTCTAGAACATGTTCCTTTTTATCATGCTTGAGAACAATTCTCAAATTTCTATACCAGGTAGTAAATTTTGTTCCATTCAGTTTATCCTTTTCCAGAATTGATTTCAATGCAAAGTTGGGTTGATCAGGTGGTGCCATTGATCTACAACAGAAAAATATGCAATCACTAAGCAATGTGTTTATGTAGAGTTGAAAGTGCGTTATATCGACTAGAGGGGGGGTGAATAGGCGATTTTTATGAAAGTCTTCAAAACGTGAGAGTTATGAAGACAAACAGTGAAGATTATGCCTATTACTATGCAGCGGAAGTTAGATTACACTAGGGCAGCCATGGTCATGTATTCAATAGAGTGAAAGCGCAATGACAAACAGCTTCAGTGTAATAAGGATCAGGTAGGAAGAAGTTATGAAGCCGAACAGATCATACATTCATGTTGTGAAGACAAAAGATAAAGCAAGCATGCAATGGCTTCACAATGAATAACTGTAAATGAAGGGAAGTGAAGATGAAACCAGTGACACGTTGAAGACAATGATTTGTTGGACCAGTTCCAGTTGTTGTGACAACTGTACGTCTGGTTGGAGCGGCTAGGTATTTAAACCGAAGGACACACAGTCCCGGACACCCAGTCAAGGACACTTAGTCTAAGACACCCAGTCCTCACCGTTTTCTCCTTGAGCTAAGGTCACACAGACCTCGCCCAATCACTCTGGTAAGTCTTCAAGGTAGACTCCCAAACCTTCACAGACTTCGTTCACTGGCAATCCACAATTTCTCTTGGATGCTCAGAACGCGACGCCTAACCGTCTGGAGGATGCACAGTCCTCAAGTGTAATAAGTCTTCAAATCACACAGACACGAAGACTTAAGTGATGCCCAATTTACTCTGGCTCTGGGTGGTTAGGGCTTTTCTCCTCACTGGGAATTTTTCTTTCAAAGGCTTCGAGGTGGGTTGCTCTCAAACGACAAAAGCCGTGCGCTGAAATCTGAGCAGCCAACCATTTATGGTTGTGGGGGGGGGGGGGACTATTTATAGCCACTTGGCAACCCGACCTGATCTGTCCGAAATGACCCTGGGTCACTAAGGAACTGACACGTGTACCTACGGTCGAATTTTGAACTCACACAGCAACTTTACTTGGGCTACAAGTAAAGCTGACTTGTCTGACTCTGGACAAGATTTTCTCTCAAAGTCTTCGCTTGAAGACATAGGATTTGAATTTGGCATCACTTCAGTCATTCTGACTGGTTCTCTTCGACCCCACTTAACAGTACGGTGGTTCCTATGACACAACATGAATGAAATAAAACTACGAAGGATCTAGGTCCTCGAGTTCCAAAGGCTTCATAGGGAGTCTTCTCATGTCATTGTCTTCAATATGAATATCTTCATAAACCACCATTGTCTTCAATGTCTTCGTACATTTTTAGGGGTCATCTCTGGTAGTGAAACCGAATCAATGAGGGACTTCTACCTGTGTTTTCCTGCAATTCTCACAAACACATTAGTCCCTCAACTAGGTTTGTCGTCAATACTCCAAAACCAACTAGGGGTGGCACTAGATGCACTTACAAGAGTAATTCTAGCCTTAAACAGAAATACTCCCACTGAAGTCACCATCCCTCCGCAAACTCTCAGTGATTCAGGATCCGACTAGCACATGCGACTAGTGAGCTTTAGCATCACTGCTAGACAACATGCCTATCCGGTAAGCAACTCCTTGCTAATCGTATCTCTATACGACTCCTGTCGGTCGGGTAGGTATCTCATACCCCGGCTCCCAACCTCTTTTGCCACAAGGCCCAAAACCGTTTTGATAGACTTGTCAAGTCAACCTAATGCAGTGCATGTCCGTGTCCGACACGAACCCTTCAGTTCAAGGACACCTAGCAGCACCCCAATTTTATGAGCCCACTACTAGACGTACTTGACGTGCGAAGGTGCAACATCGGGGATGGCAATTCTCTTGATATTCATGAGGGATCTTTCTACCATTCTAACATTCATAGAAAACAAGGAAGCATAACAATCACAAATAAATACATATTGTGAAATAGTATGGCTCCTTCATGGATGTTCTTCCAGGTCTGCTCCAACTCCGATGACCATCTAGAAACTCCATCTTGTTTGTCACGTCGGGACGCCAAGCCACCAACCTGATCTCTATTATCCAACTACTACAACTAGTAATGAATTTTACATAGAGTCACAAGTCGACACGTAGGTCGTTATACAATATAATGACAACACTTTGGCTCCTGCCGGCTGCCAAACATGACACGCATGCCATGTATAATTTACACACATGCATCACATACACATGAGCCATAATATTCACATCAAACCCTGCAAAATAAAGTTATGCATAGAATCATATTCTACCGGTTTGAGTGATCGTGTACGAAATACAAGGCGCTACGCACACGGTGGTCTCGCTAGCCGGTTAGCGGGCGGGGTTCGAAGGGGCAGCGCCCCTCGCGGGTGCGGGTAGCGCCCGATGTTTTCGGAAATTACAAATCACATCTGAACTCCAATCACGCTGAATTCTCTGATCTGACCGATCTCATCGATCATCGCGAATCCGATTCGGATTTACGTTTCACTATTAACCCCGATGGCGGATAACCGACCGGTAGGGGTAGATCGTGTCATGACCTCATCGATCCCAATCAACAGAAAACATAGCCACATCGATCCCCATGTGCAGTTGATCTCATTAGCCGTGCACACAGCCAATCTTATCAATGACAACAGATCTCATCTATTGCCTCCACATATCTAATATGCATACGATCTGAATCCAAATCCTATAGCAGAGGCTCTGATACCACTGTTGGGATCTACGGTAGGGTGCGTCGACTGCAAATTAAAATTTCCTACGCGCAGAACAACCAAGAACATGCTACGGGAGATGGATCACAGTTCGTTACCACTAGACGCGCAGTGCCGTGCGGCGGAAGAAGAGTTGGGGCAGCGCGTCCGCATGGATCGTCTCCTCCTCGTCCGATCTCCCTCGTACAACTGGTGGTCGGTTCCCACGTACAGGTTCGCTGGAGCGGCGCAAGTGCAAGGCCTCTAATGGTATCCGCGCGTGCAGGAGGAACGTCGTGCGGCGGACTGCTAGGTCCGATCACACAACCGGCAGCGAGTGGAGGTGTCTATTTGCAACACATGCAAACCCTAGTGGCAACGCCAAAGTGATCAACCACGTGAGTGTGCGGCACCTCCACTATATATATAGGCGTCCATCACGGGCTCAACACTTGGGCCTCACACGGACCCTAAAGCCCATAAGTCTACTCGCAACAATCCGAATACAGTTTGGATCACATCCGACCAGTGTCCTCGGATCCGACCTCGTAGGTTCCTTCCCTTAAGCGCGCGACCCCTTAGGTTCAAGTCGGCTTGGTCGCAGTTTGGATCACCTCCGAAATGCACGGTTGGTAGCGGCCTCTAGCAAGGCATGCCGAACACCAAGTAGACTATGAAGCTGGTTAGCGAACCTGTACATGACACTTCCATTCCTTTTGCCACACAATATATGTTGTCGAGCTCAAGGCGAGTCTGTCATCCTTGTGCTAGCCCGACCTCTTTCTCGTTACAGTGATGCCGACCACAAACCGGATTATCTCATAATCCTTGTTGCATGGCCATGCTTATCCTGGTCGGATCACATGAGGGGCCCAGAGTATATCTCTCCTGATCGGAGGGGCAAATCCCATCTTGCTCGACCATGTCTCACAGCATGGTTCTGGACAAACCCGAAACCTACCTTTATAACTACCCAGTTACGGAGTAGTGTTTGGTCGGCCCAAAGCAAGTCTGTCACCACCCCGAGTACATGCGTCAGCTCAGGTCTTAGGACATAGAACATATGTTGTACTAGAGACTCACAGATGACATATCACTGCGTCTCGTAGTTGGGTCTGTCCGACTCGGACCTTATCTCGACTCGGATCCTACTACGTCGAATCCGACCAGATCCTTCCAAGTCCATATTATCCGGTTAGCATCCAATGCTCCATGGCTAGTGAGACCAAGCCATCGACCGTGTCATATGCTAGTCTAGTTGGCTGCGCGTCCACACAGTCCTTTCGACTAGGGACCTTTTAGGACAGTCATCATACAATGCATAGTCCCACAAACAAGTCACGTACTTGCTGATACACATCATTGATAATGTCCAAGGACTATATTTATTCATAAACACATAGGAAATATCATCATACATGATTGCCTCTAGGGCATATCTCCAACACGATCTATCCCTGGCTATTAACTGAACGCGATTGAGTGATTCCTTCGCTACTGCTGCTAACTGAAGCCGATCGAACCTGATGCCTCTTGATGAACAATGAGCGTTGTTGGGGGTTGGATGAACAGTTCCCGGTGGGGGTTGGATGAACAGGACCCCGTGGTAGTACATGCCGTTGCCGCTGGATGAACAGGACCCCGATCGAGCCGGTTGGGGTGGATGAACAGGACTGTTGTTGGGGAACGTAGCAGAATTTAAAATTTTCTACGCATCACCAAGATCATTCTATGGAGTAATCTAGCAATGAGGGGAAGGAGAGTGCATCTACATACCCTTGTAGATCGCTAAGCGGAAGTGTTCAAGTGAACGGGGTTGATGGAGTCGTACTCGTCGTGATCCAAATCACCGATGATCCTAGCGCCGAACGGACGGCACCTCCACGTTCAACACATGTACGGAGAGGAGACGTCTCCTCCTTGATCCAGCAAGGGGGGAGGAGAAGTTGATGGAGATCCAGCAGCACGACGGCGTGGTGGTGGAAGTAGCGGGATCCTGGCATGGCTTCGCCAAGCACAAGCGGGGAGGAAGAGGTGTCACGGGAGGGAGGGAGGCGCCAGGGCTTCAGGTGCGGCTGCCCTCCCTCCCCTCCACTATATATAGGGGCCTAGGGGGGGCGCCGGCCCCTTGTAGATCCCATCTAGGGAGGGGGGCGGCAGCCCTAGGGGTGGCTTGGCCTCCAAGCCAAGTGGAGGCGCCCCCACCCCTTAGGGTTTCCAACCCTAGGCGCATGGGAGGCCCAAGGGGGGGGGGCGCACCAGCCCACCAGGGGCTGGTTCCCACGCCCCTTTAGCCCATGGGGCCCTCCGAGATAGGTGGCCCCACTCGGTGGACCCCCGGGACCCTTCCGGTGGTCCCGGTACAATACCGATGACCCCCGAAACCCTCCCGGTGGCCGAAACTGGACTTCCTATATATAAATCTTTACCTCCGGACCATTCCGGAACTCCTCGTGACGTCCGGGATCTCATACGGGACTCTGAATAACTTTCGGTTAATCGCATACTAATATCTCTACAACTCTAGCGTCACCGAACCTTAAGTGTGTAGACCCTACGGGTTCGGGAGACATGTAGGCATGACCGAGACAACTCTCCGGTCAATAACCAACAGCGGGATCTGGATACCCATGTTGGCTCCCACATGCTCCACGATGATCTCATCGGATGAACCACGATGTCAAGGATTCAATCAATCTCGTATTCAATTCCCTTTGTCTATCGATACGATACTTGCCCGAGATTTGATCATCGGTATCCCGATACCTCGTTCAATCTCGTTACCGGCAAGTCTCTTTACTCGTTCCGTAAGACATCATCCTGTGATCAACTCCTTGGTCACATTGTGCACATTATGATGATGTCCTACCGAGTGGGCCCAGAGATACCTCTCCGTTTACACGGAGTGAAAAATCCCAGTCTCGATTCATGCCGACCCAACAGACACTTTGGCCTGGCTTTTATGACTGTGTGGACTAGGTTTGGAATAAATCCGTGGACAGCGGACCAAAGGCTAATATCTTTCATTTTGAGAATTATTGGATTGACTTTCCTGGCTTTTATGATTGTGTGGACCAGGTTTGGAATAAATCCGTGGACAGACCCTCGCCTGCTCTAACCATTTCCTCTAAATTCAAGGCTCAGCGGTATGCACTCAAGAAATGGCACATGAATTTGTCCACAATTAAAGCACTCATTGCTGATTGCAACAAAGTAATTCTATTCTTAGATGGTCTGGAAGAGATTAGAGCTTTGTCAAGACCAGAGTTTAATTTCAGGCGAATTGTGAAATTGCATTTGGAGGATACTTTGCACTGGCAATTTGTATATTGGAAACAGCGTTGTACTATACACAACATAAAAGTTGGGGAGGAAAATTCTAAGTTTTTCCATGCAATGGCCACGGAGAGATATAGGAGAAACACAATTTCCTCCATTAAGAATGCTGATGGTGAGGTTGTCTCGGATCACCAACAACTTGCGAACATGGTTTGGTCTGATTTTAATCAACGAATGGGCTCTGCAAAAGGAATTTGCATGGGTTTTGACTTAGACACATTAATTCCGAGAGTTGATGGCCTTGAGGATCTATCCCAACCTTTTACTGATTCCGAGGTTGATGCTGTCATTAAACACATGCCGCCGGACCGGGCCCCTGGTCCCGATGGTTTTTCTGGTCTATTCTTAAAGAGATGCTGGCCAATCCTACAGGAGGATTTCATGCAACTAGTGAAGGAGTTTTATGAGGGAACATGCAGTTTGGAATGTCTTAACACTTCCTTAATTACCCTTATACCGAAAAAGTTGAGCCCTGAACTGGTTGGAGATTTTCGGCCAATCTCTTTGACCAACACGTGCCTGAAATTCTTAACCAAGCTGCTTGCTAATCGACTCCAGAAGGTGATCCTAAGGTGCGTCCACCGTAATCAATATGGTTTTCTTCGATCTCGGTCGATCCAAGATTGCCTAGCATGGTGTTTTGAGTATATACACCATGTAAGGCCTCGAAGCGCCCCATCGTCCTCTTAAAGCTAGATTTCACTAAAGCTTTTGACACAGTTGAACATGACCTAATCCTCAGAATCATGCAACGCAAGGGCTTTGATTCCCGATGGACTGGTTGGATCAATACTATCCTATCTACTGGGTTTTCTTTTGTGCTCCTCAATAGTGTGCCAGGGAAGCACTTTGTCTGCAGAACGGGCGTGCGTCAGGGGGATGCTCTCTCACCGTTGCTTTTTGTGATTGCGGTGGATTTACTGCAATCTGTTGTCAATGAGATGTGCTCCAGGAATATTCTATCTCTGCCAATCCCAACTAACTCCAATGATTATCCGATAGTACAATATGCCAACGACACTTTAATTGTTCTGCCTGTGATCGATGAGCAACTCATTGCCTTCAAGGAAATGCTGGCTACTTTTGCTGAGTCCACTGGTTTGCAGGTTAACTTCAGTAAATCCTCTCTCATTCCTATAAACATGTCTGATGAGGACGGAGCTAGAGTGGCCTCCCAGCTTGGATGTGATGTTGGGACGATGCCTTTCACGTACCTAGGACTGCCAATGGGAACTTCTAGGCCTACAATCTATGATCTTCTTCCTCTGGTTGACCGTGTTGAGCGCCGTTTATCTGCATCATCATGCTTACTAAACCAAGGGAGCCGACTGCAGCTTCTTCAGTCGGTGTTGTGCTCCATGCCAATATATTTTTTGTGCACATTATCGCTCCCAAAAGGCATCTTGCAGCAGTTAGAACGAATCATGAGACAGTGTCTGTGGAGAGGCAACACGGATATTCCACGTCAATCACTAGCTGCTTGGGATTTAGTCTGTCGCCCTAAGGATGTTGGGGGTCTGGGTGTTCTTAACTTGGCCATCCAAAATGAGGCTCTTCTTCTAAAGCATCTATTCAAGTTCTTCAATAAGGTGGATGTGCCCTAGGTGTCTTTAATTTGGGACACTTATTACGCAGCATCACCGCCCCAAAGCACACAGAGTTGTGGTTCATTTTGGTGGCGTGATATCATGCGTTTATATCCCTAGTTCTACAAGCTTGCTGTTCCACAAGTTCTCGCTGGTGACACGGTGCTTTTTTGGCTTGATCGTTGGCAGCTGGGAAATCGTGTTGTCCTCTTGCAGGATTGTTTCCCTCGGCTACACTCATTTGTTGTGGATGATGCAGTTACAGTCAAGGACTTTATGGAGCAGCCTAATATCTTGGATCATTTCCATTTGCCTCTTTCGCAAGAGGCCTTCTCGGAACTCACGCAATTACAGGCCCTCCTGCCTTTGATCAATCTGGATGGTGAGAGCAAGGATATTTGGAAATGGCCATCAAAGACTGGAGTCTTCCTGTCAAAAATATATTATGATTCTTGCTTCTCACACCTAGTGGTTGACCCAATTTTACGGTGGATTTGGAAATGTGCATGCACGTTGAAAATAAAAGTTTTCGGTTGGCTTCTGTTAATGGATCGCCTGAATACCAGGGATATGATGCAACGTCGACATTGGATCATCCAGGATGACACATGTGTGCTATGCAACCTTGCACAACATGAGGATCGGGCTCATCTCTTCTTTGCTTGCAACTTTAGCCAAAGGGTTTGGAACTATCTTGGAATTTCTTGGACAGTTCAACCGAACCAAACCACACATGAAATGGCACAAACAGTTAGGAAGGATTTTGGCTTCCCTTTTTTCTCTGAGGTTGTATTCACTGCTACCTGGAACATTTGGATACAAAGGAATGGGAAGATTTTCAGAAATGAACAACCAACATTCCGAGCTTGGAGAAGAAATTTCATTCATGACATCTCTCTTCTTTCTCATAGGATTAAATGTAAATATAGAGATAGTCTTCTGTCTTGGATAGCTAACCTTTCTTAGCCTTTTCTTGTAAGTATCATTTATTTACTCTGTACATCCTAAAGCTTGTAACTTTCTTGCATTTTATTAATAAAGGACTGTGAGGCTGTTGCCTTGCAGTAAATAGTCAAAAAAAGTATATGGTACTATCATTACTATCTTATATCTTTTGGCATGAACATGTGTATCACTACGATCGGGATTCAATAAACCATTCATTTTAGATGCAAGACCATTGAAGGTATTATTCAAATAAACAGAGTAACCATTATTCTCCTTAAATGAACAACCGTATTGCGATAAACATAATCCAATCATGTCTATGCTCAACGCAAACACCAAATAACAATTATTTAGGTTTAACACCAATCCCGATGGTAGACGGAGCGTGCGATGTTTGATCACATCAACCTTGGAAACACTTCCAACACATATCGTCGTCTCTCCTTTGGCTAGTCTCCGTTTATTCTGTAGCCTTTTATTTCGAGTTACTAACACTTAGCAACCCAACCGGTATCTAATACCCTGGTGCTACTAGGAGAACTAGTAAAGTACACATTTAATATAATGTATGTCCAATACATACTTCTGTCAACCTTCCCAGCCTTCTCATCTACCAAGTATCTAGGGTGGTTCTGCTTCAGTGACTGTCCCCTTATTACAGAAGCACTTAGTCTCGGGCTTGGGTTCAACTTTGGGTTTCTTCACTAGAGCAGCAACTGATTTGTCGTTTCATGAAGTATCCCTTCCTTGCCCTTGCCCTTCTTGAAACTAGTGGTTTTACTAACTATCAACAATTGATGCTCCTATTTGATTTCTACTTTCGCGGTGTCGCGAATAGCTCAAGGATCATCATATCTATCCCTGATATGTTATAGTTCATCATGAAGCTCTAGTAGCTTGGTGGCAGTGACTTTGGAGAACCATCACTATCTCATCTGGAAGATTAACTCCCACTCGATTCAAGCAATTGTAGTACCCATACAATATGAGCACTTGCTCAATGATTAAGCTTTTCTCCTTAGTTTGCAGGCTTAAGAAACTTGTCAGAGGTCTCATACCTCTTGACGTGGGCACTAGCCTGAAATCCCAATTTCAGTCCTTGGAACATCTCATATGTTCTGTGATGTTTCAAAAAATGTCTTTGGTGCCTCAATTCTAAACCATTTAGCATTACGCACTGAACTATCATGTAGTCATCAAAACGTGTATGTCAGATGTTCTCAACATCCACAACCGACGCTCGAGGTTCAGCTCACTGAGCAGTGCATTAAGGACATAATCCTTCTGCGCAGCGATGAGGACAATCCTCAGTTTACGAACCCAGTCCGCATAATTGCTACTATCAACTTTCAACTAAATTTTCTCTAGGAACATATCTAAAACAGTAGAACTAGAGCGTAAGCTACGACATAATTTGCAAAGTCCTTTTGACTATGTTCATGATAATTAAGTTCATCTGATTATTTAATGAACTCCCACTCAGATGGACATCCCTCTAGTCATCTAAGTGATACATGATCCGAATCAACTAGGCCGTGTCCGATCATCACGTGAGACAGACTAGTCATCATCGGTGAACATCTTCATGTTGATCGTATCTTCTAAACGACTCATGTTCGACCTTTCGGTCTTCTGTGTTCCGAGGCCATGTTTGTACATGCTAGGCTCGTCAAGTCAACCTAAGTGTATTGCGTGTGTAAATATGGCTTACACCCGTTGTATTCGAACGTTAGAATCTATCACACCCGATCCTCATGTGGTGCTTCGAAACAACAAACCTTCGCAACGGTGCACAGTTAGGGGGAACACTTTCTTGAAATTATTGCGAGGGATCATCTTATTTAAGCTACCGTCGTTCTAAGAAAATAAGATGTAAAAACATGATAAACATCACATGCAATCAAATAGTGACATGATATGGCCAATATCATTTTGCTCCTTTTGATCTCCATCTTCGGGGCGCCATGATCATCATCGTCACCGGCATGACACCATGATCTCCATAATCGTGTCTTCGTGAAGTTGTCTCACCAACTATTACTTCTACTACTGTTGGATTTCGGGTTCCGGCAGACCCTTGAGGTTCGAACACTGGGGTGCGCGCGGAGATTTCGTCTCCTACCTACCTGCACCCCTCCGCCTTGCTAGGATCTAAACTAAGGAAAGAACAACACAAGAGACACAGGGTTTATACTGGTTCGGGCCACCGTTGTGGTGTAATACCCTACTCCAGTGTGTGGTGTGGTGGATTGCCTCTTGGGCTGATGATGATGAACAATACAAGGAAGAACAACCTCGTGAGGGTCTATTCTTGGCTGGGGCGATGAACTGCTGGGAGGAGCTCAGTCGCCTTTCTATCTTTCTCTCTCTCTGATCTTCTCTATCCTTCCAAACACTGGGCCCCCTCTCTTTGTCTGTGTGTCTGTCCCTGTATCTTGCGGGTGGCTGATCCTATTTATAGAGGCCCTGGTCCTCTTCCCAAATATCGAGCGGGAAGGGAGCCAACAATGGCGGGCTAATTTGAAGGGGGAAAGCTAGTACAAGCTACCCTGACAAAAGTAGTCTTCGCCTGCGCAAAGCTCTGGTGATGACGCCATCTTGGGCTCCACGGTGACCTCCATCTCGTAGTCCTCCTGGTCTTGGTCTCGTTGCACCGAAATGGCAACCTTTGCCTGATGCCTCGGTACTCCGCGGCTGCGCTTGCCCCCTTTGCACCAAAGAGGAAGGGAGGACGCTGTGCGGGCTGGCACCCGCCTGGCGCCCCCTGTTGTCATGGCTTGCGTCACGGGCACCTCGTGAGGTACCCTGCCTTGATCTCTCCGCCTCCTCGTGAGCCAGCCTGACGAGGCCGCGCCTGAGGAAGCTCCGCGTCGTCCACCCCGCGAGGCTTGGCCCCTCGCGAGGGTCTTGGGTTTGTGTTGGTGAAGATGGGCCGCGCTGGGCCCCCCTTTTGAGCCACGCCGCAGGCCGCAGGCAGGCAAGTCTGGGGACCCCCGTTCCCAGAACGCCGACAACTACTACGGCTAACGGTTAGCAATAAAGTAAAGTAATTACATGACGTTTATGTTGACACGCAGGTCATAAATAAATTAAGACAACTCCTATGGCTCCTGCCGGTTGTCATACTCATCGACATGCAAGTCGTGATTCCTATTACAAGAACATGATCAATCTCATACATCACATATATCATTCATCACATCCTTTTTGGCCATATCACATCACACGGCATATGCTGCAAAAACAAGTTAGACGTCCTCTAATTGTTGTTGCAAATTTTTACGTGGCTGCTATAGGTTTCTTAGCAAGAACATTTCTTACCTACGCCAAAACCACAACGTGATATGCCAATTTCTATTTACCCTTCATAAGGACCCTTTTCATCGAATCCGATCCGACTAAAGTGGGAGAGACAGACACCCTCTAGCCACCTTATGCAACTAGTGCATGTCAGTCGGTGGAACCTGTCTCACGTAAGAGTACGTGTAAGGTCGGTCTGGGCAGCTTCATCCCACGATGCCACCGAATCAAGATAAGACTAGTAACAACAAGTAAATTGACAAAATCGACGCCCACAACAACTTGTGTTCTACTCGTGCATAGAAACTACACATAGACCTAGCTCATGATGCCACTGTTGGGAAACATAGCAGAATTTAAAATTTTCTACGCATCACCAAGATCAATCTATGGAGTAATCTAGCAACGAGGGGAAGGAGAGTGCATCTACATACCCTTGTGGATCGCTAAGCGGAAGCGTTCAAGTGAACGGGGTTGATGGAGTCATACTCGTCGTGATCCAAATCACCGATGATCCTAGCGCCGAACGGACGGCACCTCCGCGTTCAACACACGTACGGAGCGGAGATGTCTCCTCCTTCTTGATCCAGCAAGGGGGGAGGAGAAGTTGATGGAGATCCAGCAGCACGACGGCGTGGTGGTGGTAGTAGCGGGGTCCCGGCATGGCTTTGCCAAGCACAAGCGGGGAGGAAGAGGTGTCACGGGAGGGAGGGAGGCGCCAGGGCTTCAGGTGCGGCTGCCCTCCCTCCCCTCCACTATATATAGGGGCCTAGGGGGGGCGCCGGCCCCTTGTAGATCCCATCTAGGGAGGGGGGCGGCAGCCCTAGGGGTGGCTTGGCCTCCAAGCCAAGTGGAGGCGCCCCCACCCCTTAGGGTTTCCAACCCTAGGCGCATGGGAGTCCCAAGGGGGGGCGCACCAACCCACCAGGGGCTGGTTCCCACGCCCCTTCATCCCATGGGGCCCTCCGGGATAGGTGGCCCCACCCGGTGGACCCCCGGGACCCTTCCGGTGGTCCCGGTACAATACCGATGACCCTCGAAACCCTCCCGATGGCTGAAACTGGACTTCCTATATATAAATCTTTACCTCCGGACCATTCCGGAACTCCTCGTGACATCCGGGATCTCATACGAGACTCCGAATAACTTTCGGTTAACCGCATAGTAATATCTCTACAACTCTAGCGTCACCGAACCTTAAGTGTGTAGACCCTACGGGTTCGGGAGACATGTAGACATGACCGAGACAACTCTCTAGTCAATAACCAACAACGGGATCTGGATAGCCATGTTGGCTCCCACATGCTCCACGATGATCTCATCGGATGAACCATGATGTCGAGGATTCAATCAATCCCGTATTCAATTCCCTTTGTCTATCGGTACGATACTTGCCCGAGATTCGATCGTCGGTATCCGGATACCTCGTTCAATCTCGTTACCGGCAAGTCTCTTTAATCGTTCCGTAACACATCATCCCGTGATCAACTCCTTGGTCACATTATGCACATTATGATGATGTCCTACCGAGTGGGCCCAGAGATACCTCTCCGTTTACACGGAGTGACAAATCCCAGTCTCGATTCGTGCCAACCCAACAGACAGTTTCGGAGATACCCGCAGTGCACCTTTATAGCCACCCAGTTACGTTGTGACGTTTGGTACACCCAAAGCATTCCTACAGTATCCGGGAGTTGCACAATCTTATGGTCTAAGGAAATGATACTTGACATTAGAAAAGCTTTAGCAAATGAACTACACGATCTTGTGCTAGGCTTTGGATTGGTATTGTCCATCACATCATTCTCCTAATGATGTGATCTCGTTATCAATGACATCCAATGTCCATGGTCAGAAAACCGCAACCATCTTTTGATCAACGAGCTAGTCAACTAGAGGCTTACTAGGGACATGGTGTTGTCTATGTATCCACACATGTATATGAGTTTCCTATCAATACAATTCTAGCATGGATAATAAACGATTATCGTGAACAAGGAAATATAATAATAACTAATTTATTATTGCCTCTAGGGCATATTTCCAACAACTGTCGGTGTCAAAACCGGCAGATCTCTGGTAGGGGTTCCCTAACTGTGCGTCTAAGGATCAAGGGTAACAGGAGGCAGGGGACACAATGTTTACCCAGGTTTGAGCCCTCTTAATGGAGGTAATACCCTACTTTCTACTTGATTGACTTTGATGAGTATAGGGGTTACAAGAGTTGATCCACCTCAAGATCGTAATGGCTAAACCCTAGATGTCTAGCCTGTCTGATTATGATCGCCTCTATGGACTAAACCCTCCGGTTTATATAGACACCGGAGGGGGCTACGGTTGTACATAGTAGGTTTACAGAGAAAGGAATCTTCATATCCGCATGCCAAGCTTGCCTTCCATGACAAGGAGAGTCCCATCCGGACACAGGGGAAGTCTTCCATCTTGTGTCTTCACGGCCCATAAGTCCGGCCCACGTCACATAACCCGGACACCCGAGGACCCTGTAATCCAGGACTCCCTTAGTAGCCCCTGAACCAGTCTTCCGATGATGATGAGTTCGGCTCGCAAGTTGTTTTCGGCATCGCAAGGCGGGTTCCTCCATCGAATACTCCAAAGTAGTTCTCCGAACAAGAGATCTACATCTGGCTCTGAATAACAAGTTAACCTTTCAACCATAAAAGCATAATACTTAAAATATATCTATCGGCAGCGTTCTCCGGTGAAGCGTCATGTTTGGCTCTGCTATCATTTCAAACTGTTTTTGGGCCTCCTGCCCTGCGTTTCAATATGCAACTCCCATTGACACGTCTTGTCAAAGCAGAGACTGTGTCCCCTTATTGCGGGATTCTCATTAATACGAGTTTTGGTAACCTAACCATGCGGTTCGCATGACCCCTTGGGAACAGGCGAGTTTTAAGGCTCGAGGGAGGGGACGCTTGATATTCGTAGTCCATATAAGTGGATAGAATCCAACTCTTCCGCCCCATGCCTCATTCTCTCTCTGCCTCTCCATCCCCGAGCTCCAGCGCCTAAGTTCCAAGCTTTTCTCCCCTTTGCCACTCCTCCGATCATGGCCAGCTCTCAAGGAAATTGGGTGCCCTCCTCCGTCATGGAGGAGAACATCAAGGAGCTGCGGGAAGTGCGGTAACTAACCACGGAAATCAAGCATAGGCTTCCCGATCCGGCGCAGGTCATCCCTACTCCGGAGCCCGGCGAGAGGGTGGTGTTTATCCCCACTTCCTCCCCGGACTCAGATTCGCCCTTCACCCCTTTGTAAGGGGTCTCATGTTCTACGACGGGATGGATTTTCATGATCTGGCCCCAAATTCGTTCCTTCACATCTTGGCGTTCATCGTCGTGTGTGAGGCCTTCCTCCGCGTCCCTCCACACTTCGGCTTATGGCTCAAGATTTTTAATGTGAAGCCGAAGGTGGTCAATGGGCAACGCGCGAACTGTGGTGGCGCCATGGTGAGCAAGCTCCCCAAAGTCAATTGGCCAAAGGGAGACTTTGTGGACACCTGATGTCTACTACACAACCTTCTTCTTGTAGACGTTGTTGGGCCTCCAAGTGCAGAGGTTTGTAGGACAGTAGCAAATTTCCCTCAAGTGGATGACCTAAGGTTTATCAATCCATAGGAGGTGTAGGATGAAGATGGTCTCTCTCAAGCAACCCTGCAACCAAATAACAAAGAGTCTCTTGTGTCCCCAACACACCCAATAGAATGGTAAATTGTATAGGTGCACTAGTTCGGCGAAGAGATGGTGATACAAGTGGTATATGGATGGTAGATAAAGGTATTTGTAATCTGAAAATATAAAAACAGCAAGGTAACTAATGATAAAACTGAGCTTAAACGGTATTGCAATGATAGTAAACAAGGCCTAGGGTTCATACTTTCGCTAGTGCAAGTTCCCTCAACAATAATATCATAATTGGATCACATTACTATCCCTCAACATGCAACAGAGAGTCAGTCCAAAGTCACTAATAGCAGAGAACGAACAAAGAGATTATGGTAGGGTACGAAACCACCTCAAAGTTATTCTTTCCAATCAATCCGTTGGGCTATTCCTATAAGTGTCACAAACAGCCCTAGAGTTCGTACTAGAATAACACCTTAAGAACAAATCAACCAAAACCCTAATGTCACCTAGATACTCCAATGTCACCTCAAGTATCCGTGGGTATGATTATACGATATGCGTCACACAATCTCAGATTCATCTATTCAACCAACACATAGAACCTCAAAGAGTGCCCCAAAGTTCTATCGGAGAATCACGACGAAAACGTCTGCCAACCCCTATGCATAGGTTCATGGGCGGAACCTGCAAGTTGATCACCAAAACATACATCAAGTGAATCACGTGATATCCCATTGTCACCACAGATAGCCACGGCAGGACATACATCAAGTGTTCTCAAATCTTTAAAGACTCAATCCGATAAGATTACTTCAAAGGGGAAACTCAATTCATTACAAGAGAGAAGAGGGGGAGGAGAAACATAAGATCCAACTATAATAGCAAAGCTCGCGATACATCAAGATCGTATCATCTCAAGAACACGAGAGAGAGAGATCAAACACATAGCTACTGGCACATACCCTCAGCCCCGAGGGAGAACTACTCCCTTCGCGTCATGGAGAGCACCGGGATGATGAAGATGGCCACCGGAGAAGGATTGCCCCCTCTAGCAGGGTGTCGGAACGGGTCTAGATTGGTTTTTGGTGGCTACGGAGGCTTCTGGCGGCGGAACTCCCGATCTATTCTGCGTTCTGGAAGTTTTAGGATATGTGGGTATATATGGGTGAAAGGAGTACGTCGGTGGACCGAAGGGGGGCCACGAGGCAGGGGGCGTGCCCCAGGGGGGTGGGCGCGCCTCTACCCTCGTGAGCTCCTCCTTCATCTTCTGACGTAGGGTCCAAGTCTATCCGGTAGGTTTCCTTCCAAAAATAACTTCTCCAGTTGATTTCGTTCCATTTCAACTCCGTTTGATATTCCTTTTCTTCGAAACACTGAAATAGGCATAAAATAGCAAATCTGGGCTGGGCCTCCGGTTAATAGGTTAGTCCCAAAAGTAATATAAAAGTGGATAATAAAGCCCAATATTGCCCAAAACAGTAGATAATATAGCATGGAGCAATCAAAAATTATAGATACGTTGGAGACGTATCAAGCATCCCCAAGCTTAATTCCTGCTCGTCCTCGAGTAGGTAAATTATAAAAAGATAATTTTTGATGTGGAATGCTAGTTGGCATAATTTCAATGTAATTCTTCTTACTTGTGATATGAATATTCAGATCCCAAAGATTCAAGACAAAAGTTCATATTGACATAAAAATAATAATACTTCAAGCATACTAATAAAGCAATTATGTCTTCTCAAAATATCATGGCCAAAGAAAGCTATCCCTACAAAATCATATAGTCTGGATATGCTCTATCTTCACCACACAAAATATTTTAATCATGCACAACCCCGATGACAAGCCAAGAAATTGTTTCATACTTTTGATGTTCTCAAACTTTTTCAATCTTCACGCAATACATGAGCGTGAGCCATGGACATAGCACTATAGGTGGAATAGAATGGTGGTTGTGGAGAGGAAAAAAGGGAGAAGATAGTCTCACATCGACTAGGCATATCAACGGGCTATGGAGATGCCCATCAATAGATATCAATGTGAGTGAGTAGGGTTTGCCATGCAATGGATGCACTAGAGCTATAAGTATATGAAAGCTCAACAAAAGAAAATAGTGGGTGTGCATCCAACTTGCTTGCTCACGAAGACCTAGGGCATTTTGAGGAAGCCCATCATTGGAATATACAAGCCAAGTTCTATAATGAAAGATTCCCACTAGTATATGAAAGTGACAACATAGGAGACTCTCTATCATGAAGATCATGGTGCTACTTTGAAGCACAAGTGTGGTAAAAGGATAGTAGCATTGTCCCCCTTTTTTTTATTTGTTTGGCCTTTCTTTTTTTATTTGGCCTTTCTTTTTTATGGCCTTTTTTTGGGACAATGCTCTATTGAATGATGATCATCACACTTCTATTTATTTACAACTCAATGATACAACCTGATACTAGAACAAAGTATGACTCTATATGAATGCCTCCGGCGGTGTACCGGGTTGTGCAATGATGCATGAGTGACATGTATGAAAGAATTATGAACGGTGGCTTTGCCACAAATACGATGTCAACTACATGATCATGCAAAGCAATATGACAATGATGAAGCATGTCATAATAAACGGAACGGTGGAAAGTTGCATGGCAATATATCTCGGAATGGCTATGGAAATGCCATAATAGGTAGGTATGGTGGCTGTTTTGAGGAAGGTATATGGTGGGTTTATGGTACCGGCGAAAGGTGCGCAGTACTAGAGAGGCTAGCAAGGGTGGACGGGTGAGAGTGCGTATAATCCATGGACTCAACATTAGTCATAAAGAACTCATATACTTATTGCAAAAATCTACAAGTTATCAAAGCAAAGTATTACGCGCATGCTCCTAGGGGGATAGATTGGTAGGAAAAGACCATCGCTCATCCCCGACCGCCACTCATAAGGAAGACAATCAATAAATAAATCATGCTACGACTTCATCACATAACGGTTCACCATACGTGCATGCTACAGGAATCACAAACTTCAACACAAGTATTTCTCAAATTCATAACCACTCAACTAGCATGACTCTAATATCACCATCCTCATATTTAAAAAAAATTATCAAGCATCAAACTTCTCATAGTATTCAACACACTCATAAGAAAGTTTTTATTATTCTTGAATACCTAGCATATTAGGATTTTAAGCAAATTACCATGCTATTTAAGACTCTCAAAATAATCTAAGTGAAGCAAGAGAGTTCATCTATTTCTTCAAAATAAAACTACCACCATGCTCTAAAAGATATAAGTGAAGCACTAGAGCAAATGACAAACTACTCCGAAAGATATAAGTGAAGATTAATGAGTAGTCGAATAATTATGCAACTATGTGATGACTCTATAACATTTAATAATTTCAGATCTTGGTATTCTATTCAAACAGCAAGCAAATCAAAATAAAATTACATTCTAAGAATAGCAAACATCATGTGAAGAAGCAAAAACTTAGGATCAACCGGTACTAACCGATAGTTGTTGAAGAAGAAAGGTGGGATGCCAACCGGGGAATCCCCAAGCTTAGATGCTTGAGACTTCTTGAAATATTATCTTGGGATGCCTTGGGCATACACAAGCTTGAGCTTTTGTTTCTCCTTAATTCCTCTCATATCACGTTCTCCCTAAATCTCAAAAGCTTCATCCACACAAAACTCAATAAGGACTCGTGAGATAAGTTAGTATAAACCATTGCCAAAACCTTATCATAATCTACTGTAGAAAATCACTAAAATTATTATTCAACATTGCATACTAAATGCCTCTGCATATTTAATAGTACTATCCTCAAATAGAATCATTAAAAAGCAAACATATGCAAACAATGCAAACATAACAACAATCTGCCTAAACAGGATAGTCTGTAAAGAATGCAGCAACATCCATACTTCCCTAGCTCCAAAAATTATGAAAGAAAATTCCCACTGTAGTAAATTTATCAGAGCTTAATATGAAAAAGTCTTCAACATTTTATCACATTCTGACTTTTCTAGGGAATTATTGCAACAGCGGTAAACTTTCTGCTTTCAAACAACAACATGTATACTTGTAACATAGGCATAGTAAAGGCTATCAGTGCCACTTTTATTGATATAAAAGATGCAAAACATTGTTCTAAATAACATCAAGCAAATCCTAACAAAATAAATTGACGCTCCAAGCAAAACACATATCATGTGGCGAAGAAAAATATAGCTCCAAGTAAAGTTACCGATGAACGAAGACAAAGGAGGGGATGCCTTCCGGGGCATCCCCAAGCTTAGGCTCTTGGTTGTCCTTGAATATTACCTTGGGGTGCCTTGGGAATCCCCAAGCTTAGGCTCTTGCCACTCCTTATTCCATAGTCCATCGAATCCTTACCCAAAACTTGAAAACTTCACAACACAAAACTTACCAGAAAACTCGTAAGCTCCGTTACAACAAGAAAACAAAAGACCACTTCAAGGTACTGTAATGAACTCATTATTTATTTATATTGGTGTTAAACCTACTGTATTCCAACTTCTCTATGGTTTATAAACTATTTTACCAGCCATAGATTCATCAAAATAAGTAAACAACACATGAAAAACAGAATCTGTCAAAAACAGAACAGTCTGTAGTAATCTGGATCAAACGTATACTTCTGGAACTCATAAAATTCTAAAATAAATTGATGGACCTGAGGAATTTATCTATTAATAATCTTCAAACAGAATTAACTAAATATCGCTCTCCAAATAAAAATGGCAGCAATTCTTGTGAGCGCTAAAGTTTCTGTTTTTGACAGCATGATCAACAAGACTTTCCCCAAGTCTTCCCAAAGGTTCTACTTGGAACAAACACTAATTAAAAGCATAAAACAACATCTAAACAGAGGCTAGATGAATTATTTATTACTAAACAGGAGCAAAAAGCAAGGAACAAAAATAAAGTTGGGTTGCCTCCCAACAAGCGCTATTGTTTAACACCCCTAGCTAGGCATGATGATTTCAATGATGCTCACATAAAAGATAAGAATTGTAACATAAAGAGAGCATCATGAGGAATATGACTAGCACATTTAAGTCTAACATGCTTCCTATGGATAGGGATTTTGTGAGCAAACAACTTGTGGGAACAATAATCAACTAGCATAGGAGGCCAAAACAAGCATAACTTCAAAACTTTAAGCACATAGAGAGGAAACTTGATATTATTGCAATTCCTACAAGCATATGTTCCTCCCTCATAATAATTTTCAGTAGCATCATGAATGAATTCAACAATATAACCAGCACCTAAAGCATTATTTTCATGATCTACAAGCATAGAAATTTTATTACTCTCCACATAAGCAAAATTCTTCTCATTTGAATAGTGGGAGTATCATAAGAACTCGAATACTATAAATTGTTTCCATATTGAAAGAGTAATGTTCAGAAAAGGGGTAATCATAATCATCACAAGTTTTAATGTAATCATCACTACTTTTTATAGCATACGTGTCATCACAATAATCATCATAAGTAGTGAAAGTGCGTTATATCGACTAGAGGGGGGGTGAATAGGCGATTTTTATGAAAGTCTTCAAAACGTGAGAGTTATGAAGACAAACAGTGAAGATTATGCCTATTACTATGCAGGAAGTTAGATTACACTAGGCCAGCCATGGTCATGTATTCAATAGAGTGAAAGCGCAATGACAAACAGCTTCAGTGTAATAAGGATCAGGTAGGAAGAAGTTATGAAGCCAAACAGATCATACATTCATGTTGTGAAGACAAAAGATAAAGCAAGCATGACAATGGCTTCACAATGAATAACTGTAAGAAGGAAGTGAAGATGAAACCAGTGACACGTTGAAGACAATGATTTGTGACCAGTTCCAGTTGCTGTGACAACTGTACGTCTGGTTGGAGCGGCTAGGTATTTAAACCAAAGGACACACAGTCCTGAACCGCAGTCAGGACACCACAGTCCTCACCGTATTCTCCTTGAGCTAAGGTCACACATACCTCGCCCAATCACTCTGGTAAGTCTTCAAGGTAGACTCCCAAACCTTCACAGACTTCGTTCACTGGCAATCCACAATGTCTCTTGGATGCTCTAACGCGACGCCTAACCGTCTGGAGGATGCACAGTCCTCAAGTGTAATAAGTCTTCAGATCACACAGACAAGAAGACTTAAGTGATGCCCAATTTATCTGGCTCTGGGTGGTTAGGGCTTTTCTCCTCGCTAGGAATTTTCTCTCAAAGGCTTCGAGGTGGGTTGCTTTCAAACGACAAAAGCCGTGCACTGAAATCTGAGCAGCCAACCGTTTATGGTTGTAGGGGGTGGGACTATTTATAGCCACTTGGCAACCCGACCTGATCTGTCCGAAATGACCCTGGGTCACTAAGGAACTGACACGTGTCACCAACGGTCGATTTGAACTCACACGGCAACTTTACTTGGGCTACAAGTAAAGCTGACTTGTCTGACTCTGGACAAGATTTTCTCTCATAGTCTCGCTCGAAGACATAGGATTTGAATTAGGCATCACTTCAGTCATTCTGACTGGTTCTCTTCGACCCCACTTAACAGTACGGTGGTTCCTATGACACAACATTGAATGAAATAAAACTACGAAGGATCTAGGTCTTCGAGTTCCAAAAGCTTCATAGGGAGTCTTCTCATGTCATTGTCTTCAATATGAATATCTTCATAAACCACCATTGTCTTCAATGTCTTCGTACATTTTTAGGGGTCATCTCTGGTAGTGAAACCGAATCAATGAGGGACTTCTACCTGTGTTTTCCTGCAATTCTCACAAACACATTAGTCCCTCAACTAGGTTTGTCGTCAATACTCCAAAACCAACTAGGGGTGGCACTAGATGCACTTACAATCTCCCCCTTTTTGGTGATTGATGACAAACTAGTTGAAGTTTTCAACGGGAAACATAATTTGCGAAATTGTAAAAGAATTGTCTTCATAAGTTGCAAGGGCTCCCCCTGAAGATGTGCATATAAGTAATTTGCTTCTTGAATGCAAATGCACATGGCAGGTTGTACTTGTGGAGATCCACTTCAACTTATGACAATCCACTATGCATGTGAAAGTATATGAAGATAATGACATGCATAATGGAAAATGGACGTCTGCAGAATGAGATGAGTGCGGAATTTATCGTCGCACATGCGGAATTTATCTTCGCATAACGGAGTGACAAGCAGGTAGCAGACGGCCATCAAGGCTAAGTGTTACAACTCAAGGAAGAAAATGTAGCAAAAACGGGAGTTGTAAGCACGAAGCAAAATGTAGCAAGATATGAAGGCACCCGCCCATAGTGACCCGCTTGAAGACTATTACCATCATATGCTTCTCCCCCTTTTGTCAGTGATGACCAAAAAAGTTTGAAGATATAGAGATTTCTACGCATTCCCAGGCGCAGCAGGGTCGGTGGAGTTGTTTGGCGGCGGTGCAGACGAGCTTGGTGCAGATTCGACGTGCGTTGAAGCAGGTGGAGATGATGTCGCGTCGTCTTCTTCTTCAATAATCCGGGCAGACACGGTGGCAGCAGAAGAAGAGAACTCTGACTCTTCAAGTGATGGTGTGCTGCGCATCACCGCTCTTCTCGGAGGCGTGGAGTCAAATTTGAAGTGCTCTGTGAAGCCATCCTCATGCAGTTCAGCTTCAGGGCACATCATGGTGAGGCCCTTCCAAGTGCGGCGACAGGTCTCGTGTGTGACAAATGCATTCTTTGTTGCCATATTTCTGATGCGATTGATGTCTTGCATGATGCTTCTCATCTGCCTCTTGAGCCAGTCGTGATGCCTATCTTGCTTTTGGTGAAGAGCCACAAGAAGCTCTCTGTCATTGAGTGCACGAGCGCGCTTCTTGGGTCTCTTTGCAGCTGTGCTGTTGGTGGCTTCAGTTGATGCAGGGGCACGTGTGGTGCCAGCCATTGGATACACTCGGGAGAGAGCTTCAACACCTTCAATATTTTGAGTGAAGCTCTGGTGTTCTGCATTCTGAAGACTTAGTGGTTGCTTGGCCGGCTCTGGATATATTGCTTCAGCAGATGTGTCCACATCTGGCAAAAATATCCTATGATTGCGGGCTGAGGGTTGATAGGAGATTGCAGAGTGAAGCTTGATCAGCCTCATAACCCAAGGAGCATAAAACTTTAATCCAAACAGTTCTGAAGCAGATGCTGCAAATTGACGGATGAAGAGATCCTGTGCATTGAAGCATTTGCCGTGAAGAATGCAGAAGATGAGAGTATTCATTGCACCATCAATCGTTGCATATCGAGGGTGTCCCTTGACTGGCCAGAGAGTCCGCCTTATGATGTGATATATTGTTCTGGGCAGGTACTCTAAGTCTTCAACGAAGAACCTAGTTGGATAGGGTGCATTGGGAGGAAATGGCTTCATCATTGAGAGCATCTGACTCATATCTGGCTCAGGACGCTGAAATATGCTCTCAATTGCTTCAGCATGGAGTTGGCACCCTTCTTCAAAGAATTCGCTAGGAGTGGGAAGGCCAGTAAGCTCAATTAGGTCGAAAGCATTGGCTTCATGATGGATATTGCCTGTCATCCACTCCAGGATCTATGTCTTCGGATCTCTGTTATAGCCTTTGATATGCAAAGTGGCATAGAACTGGAGCAGAAGCTCTTCGTTCCAGTGCTCTTCATCAGTGATAAATGGCAGCAAACCCACTTGCTTGAAGCAATCCAGTGCTTCTTCCAGACCAGGCAGACCAGCAACAGCTTCAACCTCAAGGCGCTTGTGAGGAAAGATGCGGCCTTGGTTGTAAAGGATGCATGAGTAATAGCTGCGCTGTTGATGGCTCCAGAACCTATCTGATACAATCCGTTCCCTTGAATAAGGGTTCTTGGAGCGGTCGAAAAACGTGTTATCTACCCTGAAGCCGTTGATGTTGAAGGAACCAGGAGCTGATGCAGGACCTGGGAACCTTGGTAGTCGTGGGATCGGCTTCTGGACCTGGGGCCTGTGCGCAATATGATAGTTGAATTGTGGTCTGGCAGCAGACTCAGGCACAGAATGTTCAGGAGCAGTAGCTTCGGTGTCTTCTGAAGCTGTTGTTGGGGAGGGCTCCACATTTGCTTCGGCGTTGTTTGTGGCAGCCTCAACATTTTCAGCTTCAGGCACGTTCTCCTTGAGAACTGCTTCTTGTTGGTGCGGGGGAGTTGGAGCTTGTGGTATTTCTGCTTGCTCTTCGGCTGATGCAGCCGGAATGTCTTCAGCAGCCTGAGCCCTTGGCCCTTTGCGAAGCCTATGGAGTGTAGGCGCTGGTGGAGTTGCAGTGGGATGGGGCTCATCTTCCTCCTGTGGGCTATCTGCCCACGACGCATTTTGTGTGATTGGCGTCAATGGACGACCAATACTGATCTGTTCGCTTGTCTCAAGCTGAGGAAGGGCTGCATCACCTTGCACATTGTCTTGGGGATCAATGTCTTCAGCACCATTGGGGTTGGCTGCTGGAATGCCTTCAGCGTGCGGAGCCTCTATGTAAGCAGACTCATGCACTGTCAACTGACGATCTGCGTCAGGATAGCGAACGCAGAGTGGTTCAACTATCAGGGGCTCTGTGGGAGCAGCCCGAGATTTCTTTGTCTTGCGCTTCTTGATGATGGGTTCAGAAGGAGAGGCTTCAGAATGTTTTCTCTTCTTAGCTTTAGCCTCTGCAGTCCGTGTCTTCTTGTGCTGTGAGGCGGTTGATCGACTCTTTGGCTTCGAGCCAGTCGTTACAGCGGGGAAGACAATCGGAGCATCAGGTTCTGACCTTGGCGCTTCAGGTTCGGTCACAACCACCTTCTTTTTCTTCTTCGCGGCCATCCTGGGGTCAATGCCGGGACGCCCAAGCGCCTTGCGCTTTTCTGCCTCATTGTAGGCCTGCACGCAGTGATCAGCCAAAGTCTTCATGCGTTCTCGCGAGCCTTGAGCTTCAGCACGCGTCTTCAGGAAGCTCTCTTTCAGCTCATGCAACATAGTTTTGAAGTTTTTCACTTCTTGCACACTGAGCTTGGCCACGTGCTTCTTGAACTGAGCCTTTTCATAATCAATTTTCTGCTTCAGTTCTACAATGCGCTGGGCTATTGCAAGTTCTAAAGCAATTGCACCTTGAAAGGCAACGCTGAGGCCTATGGGTAGCTGCAGATCATTGAAGCTTATGTCTGGTGTGTCAAACCATTCATCGATGAAGTTGTGGATGATGGCGACATCAAACAGAGGCAGATTGTTGAAGATTTCAGCCTCCTCCTTGCTCTTGATGAGCTGCTCAAGAGCATCATCTCCAAGATCTTCATCGCTTGAGAGATCAATGGCTTCGCAGCGCAGAATGTCAGCAGCTATGAGCTCTTTGCCTGTGTGTGGCTGAGGCTTCTTGGCTTCTTGGGGCTTGGACACTCGTGATAAGCCTTCTGACTGCACACTGGCTTCAGGAGGTGCAGTTGCTAAAGGCTTCACTCTTGCGATCTTGGGAGAAACGGCTGGCTTTGAAGCTTTTGGAGCTTTTGGCTTCTTCTACTTTGGCTTCGGAGCAGCAGGGGTGTCATCTAACTCAGTATCTGCTGGAGGGTCATTCACAGCAGTCCCTTGGACTAGGATGCGAGTGATGAGGCCTGCAAGATTGGCATACGGCCCGATGATATTGGGATCGGCGTTGCGTGTGCCATCTGCCCTTGGTGAGGAGGGACCAGGGTTGAAGTCAAGCCCAAATTTCTTCTTGTTTATCTTTGCTGACTGTTGTGCAAACTGAAAGTTGCGCTTGAAGAGATTGTCATCGCGACACCAGAGAAGTGATGACGGATGTGCATCAGCTGGCTGTGGTCCTCTCACCATGCATGGATAGAAGCCTTGAGCAATGGCTTCGTCTCTGGACCTGGGTACGAGATTTTTGTATAATACATCTCCCCAAGGTCTCTTGATGGCGCACTTCTCCGCATATTCCTAAGTGACGAAGCGGTAGTGGAACCATTGCTCTGCCCAATATCTTCGAATCCATTGGATTCATGTCTTGCGCTGACCATAGCTTTCTTCAGGATCAGTTTTGTACATTTCTGCCAATTCATCAGGCAGATCTTTGGACGTTTCACCACGTCGCTGTCTGCCTCCCTTCCTTGCTGCTGTTTCTGAAGCCATGAATAACTTGGAAGGCTTCAAGATGTTCAAAGGCTTCAAAGGCTTCCTTTTGCAAGAACTGGCTTCAGGCGAGTTGATGTGATGCTGCAAGTACTCTGCAAATGAATGCAGACTATGAGAACCAAAGGATTCTCCCACGGACATGTACCTGTGACAGCATTAAGGTGCGAGGGAAGGGGAAGAGGTCATATGCATTCTCAGAAGATTTTGAAGATAAATCGGTTTAGAAGACATTGACCTCATTATGCGAAGACATTCACTTATAGATAAGAAGTTGGTTCCAGATTTGTACGAACCCATAGATCAGTACAAGTGAGGAATCTAACTACTTTATGAAGCACAAGTGAATATACTAGGCATGTTATGAGATGCAGCGAGAGATTTAACTGGTGTGAAGAGAAACTTCTTATGGCAGAAAGTGACTGAACTGTAGGATCAAAAAAGCTGTAAAAAGAGGTTTTATTTACCACGCTTGGAACTGCTAGACGAAGTGAGAGTTGAGGCCGAGCAGTTTGATCCTCCGTGCCCTAACTTGGCGACGGAAGACACCTACGGCGACGGCAGAGAAAGTGATGTCCGCTGTCGGCGTGAAAACGGCGTTGGAGAGGTTGCGGCAGTGAAGCGCTTCGTCGCCGGCGTCGTCGAGTGCTAGCGGTGGCGCTAGGGTTCGTGCGAGGGTGGAAGAAGGAGATAATGACTGCAGTGAATCGTATATTTATAGGGATAGAGGCGGCACTGCGCTATTACGCAGGTACCCCTGGCGGTTCGCATTTGAGGCACGCGTGGCCAGTTAGAGGACGATTGGGATTTGTTCCACGTCCCACGCACGCCTAAATTATCGGGCGGTCGTTCCTGCTTCTCCGAATCTTATGTGGAGGAATGAGCATTAAAACTGACTTTTATGGTTGTCTCAATGTCTTCGGCTGACAAGGACACAGTGAAGACATTCGACAGTTTCAACGGAATGCATATGACTTGGAGAGATAGAGTTTGAGATAGAAAGCATAGAGAGGTTAGGGTCCGATCACATTCACTTAGTTCAAAAGATTCAACCAAGAAGACATAGCTATAAGTGAATGCTGTAGAGGACAGAACATCAGTACATATATATCCATATAATCAACGCAGTGAAGATAATCATGAAGACATACAGAGAATGAAGCCAAACCAATTGTGAAGACATTGAGAGGTGACGCCATGAGAGAAACACTTCAAAATGGAACGTTTGGTGGTGGCGTTACCCACCGTATAGGAAGTATTAGACCCAGACACGACGCACAATTATCGTGGCGCTCCGAAGTCAAATTCCACATTAATGTATTCACACTTAGAATGTATGTCTTCATTGATTGAAGATATACGCTACTTCGTGTGTTGCACATCTAAGTCATCAATATGCATAAGTGTTAGGATGTGTGCCTGATCACAGGACATTTGAGGATTCCAAGATATTTAGCTCACACCGTAACTTGCAAAATCTCTTCTCATCCAAGGGCTTTGTGAAGATATCTACCAATTGCTCTTCAGTGTTGACGTGTATGATATCAATGTCTTCCTTCACAACATGATCTCTAAGAAAGTGATGACGAATTTCAATGTGCTTTGTCTTCGAGTGCTGAACTGGGTTATTGGCAATCTTGATGGCGCTTTCGTTGTCGCAGTAAAGTGGCACTTGCTTCAGATGAATGCCATAATCCTTGAGTGTTTGCTTCATCCACAGAAGCTGAGCGCAGCAAGATCCAGCAGCAATGTATTCAGATTCAGCAGTGGAGAGAGATACACAGTTCTGCTTCTTTGAAGACCAACATACAAGTGATCGTCCCAGAAAATGACACGTGCCTGATGTAGATTTGCGATCAACTTTGTCACCAGCATAATCAGCATCCGAAAATCCAACCAGATCAAACTCTGAGCCCTTTGGATACCATAATCCTAGAGTTGGGGTGTGAGCCAAATATCGAAGAATTCACTTCACAGCTAAGTGATGCGACTCCTTTGGTGTCGCTTGAAATCGAGCACACATGCAAACACTAAGCATGATATCTGGCCTAGATGCACATAAATAAAGCAAAGAACCAATCATGGAGCGGTATACCTTTTGATCGAACTCTTTACCATTGTCGTCAGGACCCAGATGATGTTTGGCTGGCATTGGTGTTGTGAAGCCTTTGCAGTCTTGCATACCGAACTTCTTCAGGCACTCTTTAAGATATTTCTCTTGAGATATGAAGATGCCGTTGCGTTGTTGCCGTATTTGAAGACCGAGGAAGAACTTCAGCTCCCCCATCATGGACATCTGATATTGCTCTTGCATCATATATCCAAACTCTTCACTATACTTCTGATTGGTGCAGCCGAAGATAATGTCATCCACATATATTTGGCACACAAACAGTTCACCATCATATGTCTTCGTGAAAAGAGTGGGATCCAGGGAACCAGGTATGAAGCCTTTGCTTTTCAGAAAGTACTTGAGTGTATCATACCAGGCCCTAGGGGCTTGTTTGAGGCCATACAGTGCCTTGTTGAGCTTGTATACCATATCAGGATGTTTTGGATTTTCAAAGCCAGGTGGTTGTGCAACATACACTTCTTCTTCAATCTTGCCATTGAGAAAGGCACTTTTCACATCCATTTGATATAGAAGTATGTTATGATGATTTGCATAGGCCAGCAGTATGCGTATGGCTTCAAGCCTAGCCACAGGAGCAAATGTTTCATCGAAGTCAATGCCCTCCACTTGAGTATATCCTTGAGCAACTAGACGAGCTTTGTTTCTGACAACTTGACCATGCTCATCTTGCTTGTTGCGGTATATCCATTTGGTGCCTATTATGTTGTGCTTCCGTGGATCAGGACGCTTAACCAGTTCCCATACATTATTCAGCTCAAACTGTTGAAGCTCTTCTTGCATAGCTTGAATCCATTCAGGTTCCATGAAGGCTTCTTCAACTTTCTTGGGTTCTGATATTGAGACAAATGCGAAATGCCCACAGAAGTTTGTTAGCTGTGTTGCCCTTGAACGAGTGAGTGGACCTGGTGCATTGATGCTATCAATTATTCTCTCAATCTGTACTTCATTTGCAACACGAGGATGTACAGGACAAAGATTTTGCTCTTGCTGATCATTGTCATCGTTAGAGGGATTGTCTTCAGGCTGAGCATTGTCTTCAGGTTGATCAGGTGCGGAGATGATAAGTTCCTCTTCAGGCTGAGCTTCAGACGGTATGATTTCTCCAGTTCCCATAAGTTTGATTGATTCACTGGATGGAACTTCATCTAGCACATTTGGCAGGTGCTCTCTTTGTGAGCCGTTCGTCTCATCAAACCGCACATCCACTGTTTCAACCACTTTATAGTGAAAAAGGTTGAAGACTCTGTAGGAGTGCGAATCCTTTCCATATCCAAGCATAAAACCCTCATGTGCTTTTGGTGCAAATTTTGAAGTGTGATGTGGATCCTTGATCCAGCACCTGGCGCCAAATACTCTGAAGTAACTGACATTTGGCTTCTTGCCAGTAAGGAGCTCATAGGATGTCTTGTTCAGAAGCTTGTGAAGATAAACACGGTTGATGATATGGCATGCAGTATCAATGGCTTCAGGCCAGAACTTTCTTGGAGTCTTGTATTCATCAAGCATCGTCCGGGCCATCTCAATAAGTGTTCTGTTCTTGCGTTCGACGACGCCATTCTGCTGTGGCGTGTACGGAGCTGAGAATTCATGTGTGATGCCTAAGGTATCAAGATATGTATCTAGGCCAGTGTTCTTGAATTCAGTGCCATTGTCACTTCTGATGTGCTTTATCTTGGCGCCATAGTTGTTCATTGCTCGATTGGCGAAGCGTCTGAAGACATCCTGCACTTCAGTCTTGTAAAGGATTATATGCACCCAAGTATATCTTGAATAATCATCAACAATGACAAAGCCATAGAGACAAGCAGTAGTAGTAAGAGTTGAGTAATGAGTGGGACCGAAAAGATCCATGTGTAGCAGTTCGAAGGGTTGAGTTGTTGTCATGATTGTCTTCGAGGGATGCTTGGCCCTCGTCATCTTTCCTGCTTCACAGGCACCGCATAAGTGATCCTTCTTGAACTTGACGCCCTCGATGCCTATGACATGCTTCTTCCTTGCAAGGGTGTGGAGGTTCCTCATGCCAGCATGCCCTAGCCTTGATGCCAGAGCCAGCATTCAAAGCTTTTTCTAGAAACACACACTCTTCACATCCATTTGATATAGAAGTATGTTATGATGATTTGCATAGGCCAGCAGTATGCGTATGGCTTCAAGTCTAGCCACAGGAGCAAATGTTTCATCGAAGTCAATGCCTTCCACTTGAGTATATCCTTGAGCAACGAGACGAGCTTTGTTTCTGACAACTTGACCATGCTCATCTTGCTTGTTGCGGTATATCCATTTGGTGCCTATTATATTGTGCTTCCGTGGATCAGGACGCTTAACCAGTTCCCATACATTATTCAGCTCAAACTGTTGAAGCTCTTCTTGCATAGCTTGAATCCATTCAGGTTCCATGAAGGCTTCTTCAACTTTCTTGGGTTCTGTATTGAGACGAATGCGAAGTGCCCACAGAAATTTGCTAGCTGAGTTGCCCTTGAACGAGTGAGTGGACCAGGTGCATTGATGCTATCAATTATTCTTTCAATCTGCACTTCATTGGCAACGCGAGGATGTACAGGGCGAAGACTTTGCTCTTGTTGTTCATCGTCGTTGTTGGAAGGAATATCTTCAGGCTGAGCATTGTCTTCATGTTGATCAGGAGCTGAAATGATAAGTTCTTCTTCAGGATGAGCTTCAGAAGGTATAATTTCTCCAGTTCCCATTAGCTTTGATTGATTCACTGGATGGAACTTCATCTAGCACATTTGGGTTGCTCTCTTTGTGAACCGTTGGTCTCATCGAACCGCACATCCACTGTTTCAACCACTTTGTAATGAAAGAGATTGAAGGACTCTGTAGGAGTGCGAATCCTTTCCATATCCAAGCATAAAACCCTCATGTGCTTTTGGTGCAAATTTTGAGGTGTGATGTGGGTCCTTGATCCAGCACCTTGCCAAATACTCTGAAGTAACTGACATTTGGCTTCTTGCCAGTAAGGAGCTCATAAGATGTCTTGTTCATAGTATCTTGTGAAGATAAACACGATTGATTGTATGGCATGCAGTATCAATGGCTTTCGGGCCAGAATTTTCTTGGGGTCTTGTATTCATCTAGCATCGTCCTGGCCATCTCAATTAGTGTTCTGTTCTTGCGTTCGACGATGCCATTCTGCTGTGGCGTGTACGGAGCTGAGAATTCATGTGTGATGCCCAATGTATCAGATATGTATCAAGGCCAGTTCTTGAATTCAGTGCCATTGTCACTTCTGATGTGCTTTATCTTGGCGCCAAAATTGTTCATAGCTCGATTGGCGAAGCGTCTGAAAGACATCCTGCACTTCAGTCTTGTAAAGGATTATGTGCACCCAAGTATATCTAAATAATCATCAACAATTACGAAGCCATAGAGGCAAGCAGTAGTAGTTAGAGTTGAGTAATGAGTGGGACCGCGAAAAGATCCATGTGAAGCAGTTCGAAGGGTCGAGTAGTGGTCATGATTGTCTTCGAGGGATGTTTGGCCCTCGTCATCTTCCCTGCTTCACAGGCACCGCATAAGTGGTCTTTCTTGAACTTGACGCCCTCGATGCCTATGACATGCTTCTTCTTCGCAAGGGTGTGGAGGTTCCTCATGCCAGCATGTCCAAGCCTCCGATGCCAGAGCCAGCATTCTGAAGCCTTTGCTAGAAGACATACTGCAAGCTGTGGCCCTGCTGAGAAATCTACCACGTACAAATCATCTTTTCGATACCCTTCCAAACACTAGAGACTTGTCATATTCCATTAGTACTAGGCAACGATATTTTCCAAACATTACGATCATGTTCAAATCGCAAAGCATTGAGACAGACATTAAGTTGAAGCCAAGGGATTCAACAAGCATGACTTTATCCATGTGTTGATCCTTTGAGATTGCAACTCTACCTAGACCCAATACCTTACTTTTACCAGTGTCAGCAAATGTGATGTGGCTCTTGTCGGATGGACGTAAGGTTGAGTCCATAAGAAGGCTTCTTTTGCCAGTCATGTGATTTGTACACCCACTGTCAATAATCCATTCTGAAGACTTTGAAGACGCTGGTGTCGTACCCTACAGTGCAGTTAGGGGGATAGGCTTCACGAAGAGAATTGTGAAGCAAAAACATTTGACGAACCAGTGGGTTATGAAAACTTAGATCCAGATTAGGACTAATAGGGAGAGTAGCATGCGATTCAGGAACGAAGTACATAATGATGCCATTCGGGCATTTTATCTTGCGCCCTACAAGATTTTTAAGGTCCCCAGCAATAGCGTCAGAAGATTTTGTTTTTCTGCTGGAGACCTTTCCCTGCAAAAGAGAGTTAAGCTTTCTTAACCACCCACATCTTCAAGGGTGGCTTAGAAGCAATAAGTCTAAGTGCAGCATCTGAGAATTTTGGGTTTGAAGCCTTAGCAAACAGTCTTGCGGGTGGACAATAATACTCATAGGAATAAGCAGAATAATTTTTGGTCATATGAACATGACGGTTCGATGAACCGCTCTCATATTCATATGCCTGAGTATGGTTTCCCTGCAAAACATTTGCGTTAGTGTGACTCAGGTGAGTCCTCTGTTTGTATGAAGCCTTTGGACCGTATGAAGCCTTTGGTCTGAGGTTTGTCTTCTTCAAGTGAGGTGTCATGAAGACATTCACAGGAAGATTTTCCAGACATGTTTTCGGAACCCAGATCTTCTTCATAGGCGGTCCATTCCTGCAGTTAGTACCAATGTACCTGGCAAACACTTCATCATTCTGATTCTTAAACAGTTTATAGTTTGCATCAAAGGATTCATCAATGATAATTGGGTTAGCACAAGTGAAGCCAGACAGATTGGATGGATCTGATGAGGATTCCTTTGCAGCAACCCATGTGGTTTTGGGTTACTGCTCAGGTTTCCAGTAAGACCCATCTGCATTAATTTTCCTCACGAACCCAACACCCTCTTTCCTAGGGTTTCGGTTCAGAATCTGCTTCTTAAGGACATCACATAATGTCTGATGCCCTTTCAGACTTTTGTACATCCCTGTTTCAAGCAATGTCTTCAACCTAGCATTCTCATCAGCAATAGCAGTGGTATCCTCAGTAGAGGGGTTAGTTACCACGTCAACAGTTGAAGATATTGAAACAGTAGTAGCAGTGGAACATTCAGCAATAGAAGCAGCATTATCACGCTCAATGCATTTAAGACATGGTGGTTCAAATCCTTCCTGAGCGGGACTGATCTGTTCAGCACGAAGTGACTCGTTTTCCTTTTGAAGATCTTCATGAGCCACCCTCAATTTCTCAAGTTCTTGCTTCCTTTGAAGATAATCATAGGAAAGCTTTTCATGAGTTGTTGAGAGAGTATCATGACGATCTTCAAGTTCCTGATACTTAACGTGAAGGTTTTTTATGTCTTCAATTAAGGATTCAGATCGAGTCATTTCAGCACCCAACAGATCATCGCTTCTGTCTAACAATTTTTGAATATGTTCCATAGCTTTCTGTTGTTCAGTTGCAATTTTAGCAAGTGTTTTGTAGCTAGGTTTTGAATCACATTCAGAGTCATCGTCACTAGATGTTTCATAGCGAGTAGTGCGTGTGTTTACCTTGGCACCGCGTGCCATGAAGCAGTAGGTAGGAGTGGAGTCGTTCTTGTCATTTGCGTCGGTGTCGGTGATGCAGTCATTGTCTTCAGTATTGAAGATGGACTTGGCGACGTATGCTGTAGCCAGACTCGCAATGCCAGAATCAGACTCCTCCTCAGACTCCACCTCTGCCTCCTCAGATGCGGACTCCTCCTCTGAATCCATCTCCTTTCCAACAAACGCACGTGCCTTGCCAGATGAGCTCTTCTTGTGTGATGAAGACTTTGATGAAGTTTTGGAAGAAGACTTTGAGTATATCTTCTTCTTCTTGTCGTCAGAATCATATTCCTTGCTCTTCTTCTTCCTTCTGTTCTCATTGTCCCACTGTGGACACTCAGAGATGAAGTGTCTAGTTTTCTTGCACTTGTGACATGTTTTCTTCTTGTAGTCATGAGCAGAAGCTTCATCATTCCTTGAGCTTGATCGTGAAGATTTCCTGAAGCCTTTCTTCTTAGTGAATTTTTGGAACTTCTTCACTAGCATTGCAAGTTCTCTTCCAATGTCTTCAGGATCATCAGAACTGCAGTCAGATTCTTCTTCAGATGAGGAGACAGCTTTTGCCTTCAAGGCACGAGTTCGCCCATAGTTTGGGCCGTAGATATCTCTTTTCTCAGAAAGTTGAAACTCATGTGTGTTGAGCCTCTCAAGTATGTCAGACGGATCGAGTGTCTTGAAATCAGGACGTTCTTGAATCATCAGGGCCAGGATGTCAAACGAACTATCAAGTGATCTCAGCAGCGTCTTGATGATTTCATGTTTGGTGATCTCAGTGGTGCCGAGGGCTTGAAGCTCATTTGTGATGTCAGTGAGCCGGTCAAATGTGTGCTGGACATTCTCATTGTCATTTCGCTTGAAGCGGTTGAAGAGGTTGCGAAGAACACTGATTCTTTGATCTCTCTGGGTTGAGATGCCTTCATTGACCTTTGAGAGCCAGTCCCAGACTAGCTTGGATGTCTTCAAAGCACTCACACGGCCATACTGTCCTTTGGTCAGATGACCACATATGATATTCTTGGCAGTGGAGTCCAGTTGAGTGAACTTCTTGACATCAGCAGCAGTGACACCTTCTCCAGCCTTGGGAACGCCGTTCTCGACGACATACCATAGGTCGATGTCAATGGCTTCAAGATGCATGCGCATCTTATTCTTCCAGTAGGGATATTCAGTTCCATCGAAGACGGGGCAAGCAGTGGAGACTTTGATTATCCCTGCAGTCGACATAACTAAAACTCCAGGTGGTTAAACCGAATCACACAGAACAAGGGAGCACCAGGCTCTGATACCAATTGAAAGTGCGTTATATCGACTAGAGGGGGGGGGGGTGAATAGGCGATTTTTATGAAAGTCTTCAAAACGTGAGAGTTATGAAGACAAACAGTGAAGATTATGCCTATTACTATGCAGCGGAAGTTAGATTACACTAGGGCAGCCATGGTCATGTATTCAATAGAGTGAAAGCGCAATGACAAATAGCTTCAGTGTAATAAGGATCAGGTAGGAAGAGGTTATGAAGCCGAACAGATCATACATTCATGTTGTGAAGACAAAAGATAAAGCAAGCATGCAATGGCTTCACAATGAATAACTGTAAATGAAGGGAAGTGAAGATGAAACCAGTGACACGTTGAAGACAATGATTTGTTGGACCAGTTCCAGTTG